>NC_091297.1:36997658-37030158 GCF_038502225.1 Cherax quadricarinatus | reverse complement strand
GACCAGTGTCACTGACATGTATAGTATGCAAAGTCATGGAGAAGATTATCAAGAGAAGAGTGGTGGAACACCTAGAAAGAAATGAGCTTATCAACAACAACCAAGACGGTTTCAGGGACGGGAAATGCTGAGTCACAAACGTACTGGAGTTCTATGACATGATGACAGCAGTACGACAAGAGAGGGAGGGGTGGGTAGATTGCATTTTCTTGGACTGTAAGAAGGCGTTTGACACAGTTCCACACAAGAGATTAGTGCAAAAACTGGAGGATCAGGCAGGGATAACAGGGAAGGCATTACAATGGATCAGGGAATTCCTGTCAGGAAGACAGCAGTGTGTCATGGTACGTGGCGAAGTGTCAGAGTGGGCGCCTGTGACGAGTGAAGTTCCACAGGGGTCAGTCCTAGGACCGATGATGTTTCTGGTATTCGTGAACGATGTAACGGAAGGAACAGACTCCGAAATGTCCCTGTTTGCAGATGATGTGAAGCTGATGAGAAGGATTCAATTGGACGAGGACCAGGCAGAACTACAAAGAGATCTCGACAGGGTGCAGGCCTGGACCAGCAATTGGCTCCTGGAGTTCAACCCCACCAAGTGCAAAATCATGAAGATTGGGGAAGAGCAAAGAAGACCACAGACGAAATACAGTCTAGGGGGTCAGAGACTACAAACCTCACTCAAGGAAAAAGATCTTGGGGTGAGTATAACACCAGGCACATCTGCTGAGGCGCACTTCATCCAAATAACTGCTGCAGCATATGGGTGGCTAGCAAACCTCAGAACAGCATTCTCCCATCTTAATATGGAATCGTTCAGGACCCTGTACACTGTGCATGTTAGGCCCATATTGGAGTATGCGGCACCAGTTTGGAACCCACACCTAGCCAAGAACGTAAAGAAACTAGAGAAAGTGCAAAGGTTTGCAACAAGACTAGTCCAAGAGCTAAGGGGTCTGTCCTACGAGGAGAGGTTAAGGGAAATCGTCCTGACGACACTGGAGGACAGGAGAGATAGGGAGGACATGATAACAACATATAAAATACCGAGAGGAATTGACGAAGTGGACAGAGACAGAATGTTCCAGAGATGGGACACAGCAACAAGGGGACACAGTTGGAAATTAAAGACACAGACGAATCACAGGGATGTCAGGAAGTATTTCTTCAGTCACAGAGTAGTCAGGAATTGGAATAGTTTGGGAAGCGATGTAGTGGAGGCAGGATCCATTCATAGCTTTAAGCAGAGGTACGATAAAGCTCATGGTTCAGGGAGAGTGACCTAGTAGTGACCAGTGAAGAGGCGGGGCCAGGAGCTATGAATCGACCCCTGCAACCATAGCTACGTGAGTACAACTAGCTGAGTACAAATGCAACCTCCCTCAGAACCACCCACAGAAGGACCTCAACCAGTGCAACCAAACAATCTAACCCAAAACCCACACACTGTACCCTATGCCCCCACCCCCCTCATCACAAACCCCACCCCCACAGCAACCCCCCCATATTTCCCTGCCAGGCCTCCCGCTCCCCAACCCCAATGTTCTCCCAGACCACAGTTTTAAAGAAGCTGAAGGTTTGGCATACAAATTTGGATGGAATAATAAATGTGAGGAGTGGCATGAAAGAATCAAGGAGACGTCCCCAGACATCATAGCAGTCACAGAAACGAAACACACCTGGATGATTACAGATGCAATCTTTCCACCCGGATATCGGATCTGAGGAGAGACAAAAAGAGCAGAGAAGGAGGAGGAGTAGCAATGCTCATTAAAACCAGCGGGAAATGGAACGAGGAAATGGAAAGAATGGACGAAATTGGTGAAAGGAACTACAAAGTAGGTACAATTCAGTCTAGGGGACATAAGGTAGTCGTTTCAGAGATGTATAACCCACCACAGAACTGCAAGAGGACAAAAAAAGAATGTGAGGAGCAACAGAGCAATGATGGACACACTAGCTGAGGTGGCCAGAAGAGCTCACACTGGTACAGCAAAGTTACTGGCTATGGGCGATTTCAATCACAAGGAGATTGATTGGGATACCTGGTATAACATGGGGTCAGGAAAAACGGAGAGCCAAGATGATGGATGTGGTTCAAGAAAACCTCATGCATCAACATGTTAGGGACACTACCAGAGAGAGTGGGGAGGATAAACCAGAAAGACCGGGCCATGTGTTCACCGTAAGTAGCTCGGGCATTGAGGACATCACATATGAGAGGCCCCTTGGAGCTAATGATCATGTGATTCTGAGCTTTGAACACATAGTAGAGTTACAAGTGGAGAGGATAACGGGAGTAGGATGGGAAAAGCCAAACTACAAAAAGGCGGACTACACAGGCCTGAAGAATGTCCTGCAAGAGGTTCAGTGGGAAAGAGAATAGGCAGGAAAGTCAGTAAACGAAATGATGGACTACATAACAACAAAACGCAAGGAGGCAGAGGAAAGGTTTGTTCCCAAGGGCAACAGAAATAATGGGAAGACCAGAACGAGCCCTTGGTTTACCCAAAAGTGTAGGAAGGCAAAAACTAAGTGCACTAGAAAATGGAAAAAGTACAGAAGACAAAGTACCCAGGAAAATAAAGAGATTAGTCGAAGAATCAGAAGCAACTGCACACAAATAAGGAGGGAAGCCCAGCGTCAGTACGAAAACAACATAGCATCAAAAATCAAGTCTGACTCAAAACTGTTGTATAGCCACATCAGAAGGAAGACAATCCTCAAGGACCAGGTCATCAGGCTGAGGAAAGAAGATGGGAAGCTCACAAGAAACGACCAAGAAGTTTGTGGGGAGCTCAACATGAGATTTAAGGAAGTATTTACAGTGGAAACAGAAAGGACTCCGGGAACTCAGAACAGGGGGATACACCAACATAGGATATACCAACAATTGTTGGATGAAATACACACAACCGAGGTAGAAGTGAAGAAGCTGCTAAGTGATCTTGATACCTCAAAGGCGGTGGGACCGGACAACATCTCTCTGTGGGTCCTGAGAGAGGGAGCAGAGACACTGTGCGTGCCACTAACAATAATATTCAACACAATCATTGAAACTGGGTAACTACCTGAGATATAGAAGACGGAAAATGTAGTTAGTCCTCATTTTTAAGAAAGGAGACAAACACGAGGCACTAAACTATAGACCAGTGTCACTGACATGTATAGTATGCAAAGTCATGGTTGAAGATTCTCAGGATGAGAGTGATGGAGCACCTAGAACGGAACAAGCTTATAAACGACATCCAAAACGGATTCATGGAAGGCAAATCCTGTGTCACAAACCTTTTGGAGTTTTATAACAAGGTGGCGGCTAGATTGCATTTTTTTTGGACTGCGAGAAATCCTTCGACAGATCCTCACAAGAGATTAGTGCAAATGCTAGAGGATCAGGCACTTATAACAGGAAGGGCACCGAAATGGATCAGAGAATACCTGACAAGGAAGCAACAACGAGTCATGGTACGTGACGAGGTATCACAGTGGGCGCCTGTGACGAACGGGGGTTCCACAGGGGTCACTGCTAGGACCAGTGCTATTTTAGGTATTTGTGAATGACATGACGGGGATAGACTCAGTAGACTCAGAAGTGTCCCTGTTTGCAGATGATGTGAAGTTAATGAGGAGAATTAAATTGGACGATGGTTAAGCAGGACCACGAAGAGACCTGGACCGGCTGGAAGCAACTGGGTCCTCGAGTTTAACCCTGTCAAATGCAAAGTCATGAAGATCGGGGAAAGACAAAGAAGACCGCAGACAGAGTATAGTCTAGGTGGGCAAAGACTGCAAACCTCACTCAAGGAAAAGGATCGTGGGGTGAGTGCAATACCGAGCACATCTCCTGAGGCGCACATCACCCAGATAACTGCTGCAGCATATGGGTGCCTGGAAACCTGAGAACAGCGTTTCGATACCTCAGTAAGGAATCGTTCAAGACTCTATTCACCGTGTACGTCAGGCCCACACTGGAGTACGCAGCACCAGTTTGGAACCCACACCTGGTCAAACACGTCAAGAAATTAGAGAAAGTGAAAAGGTTTGCAACAAGTCTAGTTCCAGAGCTAAGGGGATTGTCATACGAAGAAAGGTTAAGGGAAATCGGCGTGACAACGCTGGAGGACAGGAGGGCTAGGGAAGACATGATAATGACATACAAAATACTGCGAGGAATATTACAAGGTGGACAGAGACAGGATGTTCCAGAGATGGGACACAGAAACAAGGGGTCACAATTGGAAGTTGAAGACTTAGATGAGTCAAAGAGATGTTAGGAAGTATTTTTTTAGTCATAGAGTTGTCAGGAAGTGGGATAGTCTAGCAAGTGACGTAGTGGAGGCAGCAACCATACATAGTTTTAAGATGAGGCATGATAAAGCTCATGGAGCTTTATCATACCTCAAATAGATGAGTACATATAGGTGAGTACACACACTAGATGGTCTTGGATAGTTTTGTAGTACCATCAACATTACATAGAATGCTGCAGATCATCCTGGGCACACGGCTCCATTATCAGCTTCCTGCTCCAGTAAACTCTGAATTTATACAAGGAAAACTCGTGTGATGAATACAGTGTGGATCTAAACTTCGTAATTTCCTGAGTGTTGAAGGAAAGACTTACCTTGAAGGTCAAGAGTTTTTAAGACAGTTGTGCTCTCAAGTACTGATAAGAATCGTCAAGATATGAGTTATCTTCAAGGACAAAAGTTTCTAAAACTACGTTTACCTCTCTCGAAGCCTCCTCTAGTCAGGATGATTTAATGAAGCTCTATGCCCTTCACTGAAGGTCATAGAGCTTCAGTGAAGGGCATAGCAGATCAACTCTACCTACCCAATCCCCCAAATGCTGCGTGAACCCCTACGGGTTCAGTGATCAAGCTCTACACAATGAATCGCTGCTTGTACTCCAAACATCGTTTCCTCAAACGGGTAAACTTCACTTCCTCGCATCACACCTGTAATTACTCTGTGTAATGCCATATCCTGCAAGAGCAATTACGATTATTATCACTAATGCTACTAATTAGTTGACTGGTTGTCCTCAGAAACCATCGACTACTCGAAGGGTCATTAAGGTTCAATGTCAACAGTTCGCTACCAGTCAAGAACACGTTAGTAGGTAAGACACATATGCAACAGTTAGACAACTTTTTTCCGAAACGTTTCGCCTACACAGTAGGCTTCTTCAGTCGAATACAGAAAGTAGGCAGGAACAGTAGAGATGTGAAGACGATGTAATCAGTCCATCACCCTTGAAGTCGTAGAATTTGAGGCTGTCAGTCCCTCGGCCTGGAGAAGTTCAGTTCCATAGTTCCAGACTATGGAACTGAACTTCTCCAGGCCGAGGGACTGACAACCTCAAATTCTACGACTTTAAGGGTGATGGACTGATTACATCGTCTTCACATCTCTACTGTTCCTGCCTACTTTCTGTATTCGACTGAAGAAGCCTACTGTGTAGGCGAAACGTTTCGGAATAAAGTTGTCTAACTGTTGCATATGTGTCTTACCTAACAACCTGTCGGTATTGTATACCATTTTGATGTTCATCTTGTCAGACACTGCAACACGTGGCATCTTGGTACAGAAAACACCTTGGACAAGCTTTTCAAGTGAGAAGGGTTGGATCTGAGAGGGACATGACCTCTCAGTTGCCTCTCACTACTACTACTACTACTACTACTACTACTACTACTACTACCCTGCACCTCTCCTTCCGACAGTATTTAAGTCTCCGCACTGTCGCTTGATCTTCAGATAGTTCCTGACTATGGAACTGAACTTCTCCAGGCCGAGGGACTGACAGCCTCAAATTCTACGACTTCAAGGGTGATGGACTGATTACATCGTCTTCACATCTCTACTGCTCCTGCCTACTTTCTGTATTCGACTGAAGAAGCCTACTGTGTAGGCGAAACGTTTCGGAATAAAGTTGTCTAACTGTTGCATGTGTGTCTTACCTAACAACCTCTCGGTATTGTATACCATTTTGATGTTCAACACGTTAGTATTCTATAAATAGAGATTAGAGTAAACTCTGGGTATATATACACTGAGAAACATACACATCACGGTGAACATACACTAAGAGATATATACCTCTCAAGGTGTATATACACGGAGAGAGATATACATCTCACGGTGTATATATTCTGAGAAACAAACACCTCACCCTGTATATACACTGAGAGACATACACTTCACCGTGCACATACACTGAGACATACAACTCACCCTGTATATACACTGAGAGACATGCACCTCACTCTGTATATACACTAAAACATACACCACACCCTTATATACAATGAGAGACATACACCTCACCCTTTATACACACTGAGACATACACCTCACCCTGTATATACACTGAGAGACATACACCTCACCCTGTATATACACTGAGAGACATACACCTCACCCTGTATATACACTGAGAGGCATACACCTCACCCAGTATATACACTGAGTGACATACACTTCATTGCGTATATGCACTAAGAGACATACACCTCACCCTGTAAGTACACTGAGAGACATGCACCTCACCCTGCATATACACTGAAACCTACACCACCCCCTGTATATACAATGAGAGACATACACCTCACCCTTTATACACACTGAGACATACACCTCACCCTGTATATACACTGAGAGACATACACCTCACCCTGTATATACACTGAGAGGCATACACCTCACCCAGTATATACACTGAGTGACATACACTTCATTGCGTATATGCACTAAGAGACATACACCTCACCCTGTAAGTACACTGAGAGACATGCACCTCACCCTGCATATACACTGAAACCTACACCACCCCCTGTATATACAATGAGAGACATACACCTCACCCTGTATATACAGTGAGGGACATACACATTGTTAACAGCAATAGTAGTAGTAGTAGTAGTAGTAGTAGTAGTAGTAGTAGTTGTTGTTGTTGTTGTAGTAGTAGTAGTAGAAGTAGTAGTAGTAGTTATAGTAGTAGTAGTAGTAGTTGTAGTAGTAGTAGTAGTAGTAGTAGTTATAGTAGTAGTAGTAGTAGTAGTTGTAGTTGTAGTAGTAGTAGTAGTTGTTGTAGTAGTAGTAGTAGTAGTAGTAGTTATAGTAGTAGTAGTAGTAGTAGTTGTAGTAGTTGTAGTAGTAGTAGTAGTAGTAGTAGTAGTAGTAGTAGTAGTTGTAGTAGTAGTAGTAGTAGTTGTAGTAGTAATAGTTGTAGTCTTGGTAACAGTAGAGGTACTAGTAATATATACAGCAGCAGTACTAGTAACTGTAGTAGTAGAAGTAATACTAGTAGTAGTAGTTGTAGTAGATATACCAATATTAGTAATAGTAGTAGTAGTAGTTTTTAAAACCATTTATCACACAGTACTTAAAGTAATAGAAAAAGTAGTATTATTGATACTAGTAGTAATACAAGTAATACCAGTAGTCGTAATGATAGAGAAAGTAATAGTAGAAGCAATATTAGTAGTAGTAGCAGTGGTAGTAGTGGTACCAGCAGTGACAGTAATAGCAACAGTAATAATAACAGCAGTGCTAGCAGTAGCCGTAATAGTAGTAGTAGTAGTAACAGTAGCATTAGTAGTAATAATTAATAGTAATAATATACTCTTCTTTTTTAAAACCGACTCTGTAATCAATGTTTTGAGCGGTGGTAATGTGTGCACAACACCGAGAGGTGGTAATGTGTGCACAACACTGAGAGGTGGTAATGTGTGCACAACACCGAGAGGTGGTAATGTGTGCACAACACTGAGAGGTGGTAATGTGTGCACAACACCGAGAGGTGGTAATGTGTGCACAACACTGAGAGATGGTAATGTGTGCACAACACTGAGAGGTGGTAATGTGTGCACAACACTGAGAGGTGGTAATGTGTGCACAACACCGAGAGGTGGTAATGTGTGCACAACACTGAGAGGTGGTAATGTGTGCACAACACCGAGAGGTGGTAATGTGTGCACAACACCGAGAGGTGGTAATGTGTGCACAACACTGAGAGGTGGTAATGTGTGCACAACACCGAGAGGTGGTAATGTGTGCACAACACTGAGAGGTGGCAATGTGTGCACAACACCGAGAGGTGGTAATGTGTGCACAACACCGAGAGGTGGTAATGTGTGCACAACACCGAGAGATGGTAATGTGTGCACAACACTGAGAGGTGGTAATGTGTGCACAACACTGAGAGGTGGTAACGTGTGCACAACACTGAGAGGTGGTAATGTGTGCACAACACCGAGAAGTGGTAATGTGTGCACAACACTGAGAGGTGGTAATGTGTGCACAACACCGAGAGGTGGTAATGTGTGCACAACACCGAGAGGTGGTAATGTGTGCACAACACCGAGAGATGGTAATGTGTGCACAACACCGAGAGGAGGTGGTAATGTGTGCACAACACCGAGAGGTGGTAATGTGTGCACAACACCGAGAGGTGGTAATGTGTGCACAACACCGAGAGGTGGTAATGTGTGCACAACACCGAGAGGTGGTAATGTGTGCACAACACCGAGAGGTGGTAATGTGTGCACAACCCCGAGAGGTGGTAATGTGTGCACAACACCGAGAGGTGGTAATGTGTGCACAACCCCGAGAGGTGGTAATGTGTGCACAACACCGAGAGGTGGTAATGTGTGCACAACACCGAGAGGTGGTAATGTGTGCACAACCCCGAGAGGTGGTAATGTGTGCACAACACCGAGAGGTGGTAATGTGTGCACAACACCGAGAGGTGGTAATGTGTGCACAACCCCGAGAGGTGGTAATGTGTGCACAACACCGAGAGGTGGTAATGTGTGCACAACACCGAGAGGTGGTAATGTGTGCACAACACCGAGAGGTGGTAATGTGTGCATAACACCGAGAGGTGGTAATGTGTGCACAACACCGAGAGGTGGTAATGTGTGCACAACCCCGAGAGGTGGTAATGTGTGCACAACACCGAGAGGTGGTAATGTGTGCACAACACCGAGAGGTGGTAATGTGCGCACAACACTGAGAGGTGGTAATGTGTGCACAACACCGAGAGGTGGTAATGTGTGCACAACCCCGAGAGGTGGTAATGTGTGCACAACACCGAGAGGTGGTAATGTGTGCACAACACCGAGAGGTGGTAATGTGCGCACAACACTGAGAGGAGGTAATGTGTGCACAACACCGAGAGGTGGTAATGTGTGCACAACACTGAGAGGTGGTAATGTGTGCACAACACCGAGAGGTGGTAATGTGTGCACAACACTGAGAGGTGGTAATGTGTGCACAACACTGAGAGGTGGTAATGTGTGCACAACACCGAGAGGTGGTAATGTGCGCACAACACCGAGAGGTGGTAATGTGTGCACAACACTGAGAGATGGTAATGTGTGCACAACACCGAGAGGTGGTAATGTGCGCACAACACTGAGAGGTGGTAATGTGTGCACAACACCGAGAGGTGGTAATGTGTGCACAACCCCGAGAGGTGGTAATGTGTGCACAACCCCGAGAGGTGGTAATGTGTGCGCAACCCCGAGAGGTGGTAATGTTTGCACAACACCGAGAGGTGGTAATGTGTGCACAACCCCGAGAGGTGGTAATGTGTGCACAACACCGAGAGGTGGTAATGTGTGCACAACACTGAAAGGTGGTAATGTGTGCACAACCCCGAGAGGTGGTAATGTGTGCACAACCCCGAGAGGTGGTAATGTGTGCACAACCCCGAGAGGTGGTAATGTGTGCACAACCCCGAGAGGTGGTAATGAGTGCACAACACCGAGAGGTGGGAATGAGTGCACAACACCGGGAGATGGTAATGAGTGCACAACACCGGGAGATGTAAATAAGTGCACAACACCGGGAGGTGGTAATGAGTGCACAACACCGAGAGGTGGTAATGAGTGCACAACACCGGGAGATGGTAATGAGTGCACAACACCGAGAGGTGGTAATGAGTGCACAACACCGGGAGATGGTAATGAGTGCACAACACCGGGAGATGTAAATAAGTGCACAACACCGGGAGGTGGTAATGAGTGCACAACACCGGGAGGTGGTAATGAGTGCACAACACCGGGAGGTGATAATGAGTGCACAACACCGGGAGATGGTAATGAGTGCACAACACCGGGAGATGTAAATAAGTGCACAACACCGGGAGGTGGTAATGAGTGCACAACACCGGGAGGTGGTAATGAGTGCACAACACCGGAAGATGGTAATGAGTGCACAACACTGGGAGATGGTAATGAGTGCACAACACCGGGAGGTGGTAATGAGTGCACAACACCGGAAGATGGTAATGAGTGCACAACACTGGGAGATGGTAATGAGTGCACAACACCGGGAGATGTAAATAAGTGCACAACACAGGAAGATGGTAATGAGTGCACAACACCGGGATATGGTAATAAGTGCACAACACCGGGATATGGTAATGAGTGCACAACACTGGGAGCTTGTAATAAGTGCACAACACCGGGAGATGGTAATGAGTGCACAACACCGGAAGATGGTAATAAGTGCACAACACGGGAAGATGGTAATAGGTGCACAACACCGGGAGATGTTAATGAGTGCACAACACCGGGGGATGGTAATAAGTGCACAACACCGGGAGATGATAATGAGTGCACAACACCGGGGGATGGTAATAAGTGCACAACACCGGGAGATGATAATGAGTGCGCAACACCGGGAGATGGTAATGAGTGCACAACACCGAGAGGTGGTAATGAGTGCACAACACCGAGAGGTGGTAATGAGTGCACAACACCGGGAGATGGTAATGAGTGCACAACACCGGGAGATGGTAATGAGTGCACAACACCGAGAGGTGGTAATGAGTGCACAACACCGAGAGGTGGTAATGAGTGCACAACACCGGGAGATGGTAATGAGTGCACAACACCGGGAGATGGTAATGAGTGCACAACACCGGGAGATGGTAATGAGTGCACAACACCGAGAGGTGGTAATGAGTGCACAACACCGGGAGATGGTAATGAGTGCACAACACCGAGAGGTGGTAATGAGTGCACAACACCGGGAGATGGTAATGAGTGCACAACACCGAGAGGTGGTAGTGAGTGCACAACACCGGGAGATGGTAATGAGTGCACAACACCGAGAGGTGGTAGTGAGTGCACAACACCGGGAGATGGTAATGAGTGCACAACACCGGGAGATGGTAATAAGTGCACAACACCGGGAGATGGTAATGAGTGCACAACACCGGGAGATGGTAATGAGTGCACAACACCGAGAGGTGGTAATGAGTGCACAACACCGAGAGGTGGTAATGAGTGCACAACACCGGGAGATGGTAATGAGTGCACAACACCGGGAGATGGTAATGAGTGCACAACACCGGGAGATGGTAATGAGTGCACAACACCGAGAGGTGGTAATGAGTGCACAACACCGGGAGATGGTAATGAGTGCACAACACCGAGAGGTGGTAATGAG
Source organism: Cherax quadricarinatus (assembly GCF_038502225.1). Taxonomy (NCBI): domain Eukaryota; kingdom Metazoa; phylum Arthropoda; class Malacostraca; order Decapoda; family Parastacidae; genus Cherax; species Cherax quadricarinatus. The sequence goes on along the minus strand of NC_091297.1, from coordinate 37,018,695 downwards.
TGCACAACACCGGGAGATGGTAATGAGTGCACAACACCGAGAGGTGGTAATGTGTGCACAACACCGAGAGGTGGTAATGGGTGCACAACCCCGAGAGGTGGTAATGTGTGCACAACACCGAGAGGTGGTAATGTGTGCACAACACCGAGAGGTGGTAATGTGTGCACAACCCCGAGAGGTGGTAATGTGTGCACAACACCGAGAGGTGGTAATGTGTGCACAACACCGAGAGGTGGTAATGTGTGCACAACACCGAGAGGTGGTAATGTGTGCATAACACCGAGAGGTGGTAATGTGTGCACAACACCGAGAGGTGGTAATGTGTGCACAACCCCGAGAGGTGGTAATGTGTGCACAACACCGAGAGGTGGTAATGTGTGCACAACACCGAGAGGTGGTAATGTGCGCACAACACTGAGAGGTGGTAATGTGTGCACAACACCGAGAGGTGGTAATGTGTGCACAACCCCGAGAGGTGGTAATGTGTGCACAACACCGAGAGGTGGTAATGTGTGCACAACACCGAGAGGTGGTAATGTGCGCACAACACTGAGAGGAGGTAATGTGTGCACAACACCGAGAGGTGGTAATGTGTGCACAACACTGAGAGGTGGTAATGTGTGCACAACACCGAGAGGTGGTAATGTGTGCACAACACTGAGAGGTGGTAATGTGTGCACAACACTGAGAGGTGGTAATGTGTGCACAACACCGAGAGGTGGTAATGTGTGCACAACACCGAGAGGTGGTAATGTGTGCACAACACTGAGAGATGGTAATGTGTGCACAACACCGAGAGGTGGTAACGTGCGCACAACACTGAGAGGTGGTAATGTGTGCACAACACCGAGAGGTGGTAATGTGTGCACAACCCCGAGAGGTGGTAATGTGTGCACAACCCCGAGAGGTGGTAATGTGTGCGCAACCCCGAGAGGTGGTAATGTTTGCACAACACCGAGAGGTGGTAATGTGTGCACAACCCCGAGAGGTGGTAATGTGTGCACAACACCGAGAGGTGGTAATGTGTGCACAACACTGAAAGGTGGTAATGTGTGCACAACCCCGAGAGGTGGTAATGTGTGCACAACCCCGAGAGGTGGTAATGTGTGCACAACCCCGAGAGGTGGTAATGTGTGCACAACCCCGAGAGGTGGTAATGAGTGCACAACACCGAGAGGTGGGAATGAGTGCACAACACCGGGAGATGGTAATGAGTGCACAACACCGGGAGATGTAAATAAGTGCACAACACCGGGAGGTGGTAATGAGTGCACAACACCGAGAGGTGGTAATGAGTGCACAACACCGGGAGATGGTAATGAGTGCACAACACCGAGAGGTGGTAATGAGTGCACAACACCGGGAGATGGTAATGAGTGCACAACACCGGGAGATGTAAATAAGTGCACAACACCGGGAGGTGGTAATGAGTGCACAACACCGGGAGGTGGTAATGAGTGCACAACACCGGGAGGTGATAATGAGTGCACAACACCGGGAGATGGTAATGAGTGCACAACACCGGGAGATGTAAATAAGTGCACAACACCGGGAGGTGGTAATGAGTGCACAACACCGGGAGGTGGTAATGAGTGCACAACACCGGAAGATGGTAATGAGTGCACAACACTGGGAGATGGTAATGAGTGCACAACACCGGGAGGTGGTAATGAGTGCACAACACCGGAAGATGGTAATGAGTGCACAACACTGGGAGATGGTAATGAGTGCACAACACCGGGAGATGTAAATAAGTGCACAACACAGGAAGATGGTAATGAGTGCACAACACCGGGATATGGTAATAAGTGCACAACACCGGGATATGGTAATGAGTGCACAACACTGGGAGCTTGTAATAAGTGCACAACACCGGGAGATGGTAATGAGTGCACAACACCGGAAGATGGTAATAAGTGCACAACACGGGAAGATGGTAATAGGTGCACAACACCGGGAGATGTTAATGAGTGCACAACACCGGGGGATGGTAATAAGTGCACAACACCGGGAGATGATAATGAGTGCACAACACCGGGGGATGGTAATAAGTGCACAACACCGGGAGATGATAATGAGTGCGCAACACCGGGAGATGGTAATGAGTGCACAACACCGAGAGGTGGTAATGAGTGCACAACACCGAGAGGTGGTAATGAGTGCACAACACCGGGAGATGGTAATGAGTGCACAACACCGGGAGATGGTAATGAGTGCACAACACCGAGAGGTGGTAATGAGTGCACAACACCGAGAGGTGGTAATGAGTGCACAACACCGGGAGATGGTAATGAGTGCACAACACCGGGAGATGGTAATGAGTGCACAACACCGGGAGATGGTAATGAGTGCACAACACCGAGAGGTGGTAATGAGTGCACAACACCGGGAGATGGTAATGAGTGCACAACACCGAGAGGTGGTAATGAGTGCACAACACCGGGAGATGGTAATGAGTGCACAACACCGAGAGGTGGTAGTGAGTGCACAACACCGGGAGATGGTAATGAGTGCACAACACCGGGAGATGGTAATAAGTGCACAACACCGGGAGATGGTAATGAGTGCACAACACCGAGAGGTGGTAATGAGTGCACAACACCGGGAGATGGTAATGAGTGCACAACACCGAGAGGTGGTAATGAGTGCACAACACCGGGAGATGGTAATGAGTGCACAACACCGAGAGGTGGTAATGAGTGCACAACACCGGGAGATGGTAATGAGTGGACAACACCGAGAGGTGGTAATGAGTGCACAACACCGGGAGATGGTAATGAGTGCACAACACCGAGAGGTGGTAATGAGTGCACAACACCGAGAGGTGGTAATGAGTGCACAACACCGAGAGGTGGTAATGAGTGCACAACACCGAGAGATGGTAATGAGTGCACAACACCGGGAGATGGTAATGAGTGCACAACACCGGGAGATGGTAATGAGTGCACAACACCGGGAGATGGTAATGAGTGCACAACACCGAGAGGTGGTAATGAGTGCACAACACCGAGAGATGGTAATGAGTGCACAACACCGAGAGATGGTAATGAGTGCACAACACCGAGAGATGGTAATGAGTGCACAACACCGGGAGATGGTAATGACCTTGTGTAGCGAGCGTTTTATTGACGCTCTTCCCATCGCTTCATTAACAAGTTTTGGGACCTGGTTTTAGACCCGTTTATCGTCAATTTTGTGGCCAATTTTGACCCGTTTATAACGAGGTTTTGATTACTTTTGTGACCAGCAGGTAATCACCACGTTTCTTAACGGTTAGGTTAAGTAAGATTCGTCAGGAAACATGGCAAGTGATTCCAGACGTGGGCCTTAGCCAAATGATGATTCACCGCTGGAGATCTTTCGGTCATCTGACCGAGGCTTTCCACTGGCTTTCCCGTCCAACCCTTTAAAAATTTCTTACATATAATTGTTACATATATTAGAACAGCATACCAGTCTATATGGAGCTTTATCACATCACGACTTAAATTTCTAGAGCTTCTGTCCTTGTTTACATGTATGAGCATGTAGAGCTTAGGGTAGAACAGCCTTCGCAGACAACAAAGGAGGGAGAAAACGTTTTGAAGACGAGATATTAGAAAGGAACTAGGTAATCACAGACGTGAGAGAAAGTGATGTTACGGAAAGTTGGAGACGGAGGAAGAGGGACTTCTGGAGTGATACTGTTTTGTATCAGGAGACTTACGTAGGATCTAAGGAAATAATCTGCATTATAGATACATTTCAGAAGCAAGGCAGCTCAAAACAGATGGCGCGATAGACCTGTTTACGCCTGACATCTATACACCTGCTCACCACCAGTTTAACACACCTGTTCATGCGTGAGATCCACTGACCTGTTCATGTGTGAGATCCACTGCCCTGTTCATGCGTGATATCCTCTGACCTGTTCATGCGTGAGATCCACTGACTTGTTCATGCGTGAGATCCACTGACCTGTTCGTGTGTGAGATCCACTGACCTGTTCATGTGTGAGATCCACTGACCTGTTCATGCGTGAGATCCACTGACCTGTTCATGTGTGAGATCCACTGACCTGTTCATGTGTGAGATCCACTGACCTGTTCATGTGTGAGATCCACTGACCTGTTCATGTGTGAGATCCACTGACCTGTTCATGCGTGAGATCCACTGACCTGTTCATGCGTGAGATCCACTGACCTGTTCATGCGTGAGATCCACTGACCTGTTCATGTGTGAGATCCACTGACCTGTTCATGCGTGAGATCCACTGACCTGTTCGTGTGTGAGATCCACTGACCTGTTCATGTGTGAGATCCACTGACCTGTTCATGCGTGAGATCCACTGACCTGTTCATGCGTGAGATCCACTGACCTGTTCATGCGTGAGATCCACTGACCTGTTCATGTGTGAGATCCACTGACCTGTTCATGCGTGAGATCCACTGACCTGTTCGTGTGTGAGATCCACTGACCTGTTCATGTGTGAGATCCACTGACCTGTTCATGCGTGAGATCCACTGACCTGTTCGTGTGTGAGATCCACTGACCTGTTCATGTGTGAGATCCACTGACCTGTTCATGCGTGAGATCCACTGACCTGTTCATGCGTGAGATCCACTGACCTGTTCATGCGTGAGATCCACTGACCTGTTCATGTGTGAGATCCACTGACCTGTTCATGCGTGAGATCCACTGACCTGTTCGTGTGTGAGATCCACTGACCTGTTCATGTGTGAGATCCACTGACCTGTTCATGTGTGAGATCCACTGACCTGTTCATGTGTGAGATCCACTGACCTGTTCATGCGTGAGATCCACTGACCTGTTCATGCGTGAGATCCACTGACCTGTTCATGCGTGAGATCCACTAACCTGTTCATGTGTGAGATCCACTGACCTGTTCACCTGTGAGTCCGGCAGTCCTATTCACATAAGGTCTTCCTGACATAGAAGAAAATCTTCATGACACAGGTCTTGATGACACAGTAGATCTTCATGACACAGATCTTTATGACACAGAAGGTCTTCATGACACATAAGAAGGTCTTCATGACACATAAGAAGGTCTTCATGACACATAAGAAGGTCTTCATGACAGAAGACAGTCTACAAGAACTAAAACTCTTTAAGACTGAAAAAGGTCTTTCAGGCAATGAGAAAAAAAGTTTTTTCTGAAACGTCAAGAAGATCTTCAGAAAAAAAGTGACATGTCTTGATGATACTGAAGAAATATTTCAATACAATGGAAAGGTCTTTAAGACAGGGAAGAAACTTCTTAAGTCACTGTTCTTAAAGACGCTAGAGGTTTTCAACACTTAATTTAATTTCAGAGAGACCGTAGAGGCAGAGGTCTTACTGGGAAAAACAATATAATCAGCCAAGAAGAATAAAAAGGCACAATACCGTGATTGGAACAATACATAAATAACTTGCACGTAGGAGAGACAAGCTTATGTGACTTGTAAATGGTCCAAGACGGACCGAAACGTCGTTATAATCTTTGTTTTATGTTCTCCTTATTTGTGTATCCATCAAGAGACTAGTGTATATGAGAGAGATATTAACCAGGGGGAGGCCACAGGGCTTGTGGTGTCTGCTCTCAATTTCCTCTGATGACATTATTGTTTTTGTGGCGTCCAGCGTCGGTGTAATGCATCATGGGAGACAAGACAGCAAAACAGCGAGTGGAAGAGAGCCGGATACCGGTCATTCTTGGGTGCGCTCGTCCGAGGCTCAGGAGGGAGAAGTACGTTCACCTTTCCGGCCAGAACGTGTGTGTGTGTGTGCGTGTGTGTGTGTGTGTGTGTGTGTGTGTGTGTGTGTGTGTGTGTGTGTGTGTGTGTGTGTGTGTGTTAGGGAGAGAGAGAGAGAGAGAGAGAGAGAGAGAGAGAGAGAGTATATGTGTGTGTGTGTGTGTGTATGTGCTTGCAGGCACAGTGTTAATATTCTTGAGCATACATGTGATGTGTACTAGAGGCTAGAGGGTGAATACACAAGTATGCAATGAATAATTGAAGTGCATGAACACACACACACACACACACACACACACACACACACACACACCTACACACACACAGACACACACACCTACACACACACCTACACACACACCTACACACACACCACACACACCTACACACACACCTACACACACACACACACACACACACACACACACACACACACGTACTCATATACAACAGGCCTAGTGTCTAATCAACATGTGCCTAGGACAAAATGGTAACTAACACACACACACACGTACTCATATACAACAGGCCTAGTGTCTAATCGACATGTGCCTAGGACAAAATGGTAACTAACTAACACACACACACGTATATATATATATATATATATATATATATATATATATATATATATATATATATATATATATATATATATATATATAGGTAGTAGGTTGGTAGACAGCAACCACCCAGGGAAGTACTACCGTCCTGCCAGATGACTGTGAAACAGAAACCTGTAACTGTTTTGCATGATGGTAGGATTGCTGGTATCTTTTTCTGTCTCATAAACACGCTAGATAACAGGGATATCTTGCTACTCCAACTTACACTTTGGTCACACTTCACAGACATGCACATGCATATATATATACATACATCTAGGTTTTTCTCCTTTTTCTACATAGCTCTTGTTCTTCTTTATTTCTTCTATTGTCCATGGGGAAGTGGAAAAGAATCTTTCCTCCGTAAGCCATGCGTGTCGTATGAGGCGACTAAAATGCCGGAAGCAATGGGCTAGTAACCCCTTCTCCTGTAGACATTTACTAAAAAAGAGAAGAAGAAAAACTTTATAAAACTGGGATGCTTGAATGTGTGTGGATGTAGTGCAGATGACAAGAAACAGATGATTGCTGATGTTATGAATGAAAAGAAGTTGGATGTCCTGGCCCTAAGCGAAACAAAGCTGAAGGGGGTAGGGGAGTTTCGGTGGGGGGAATAAATGGGATTAAATCTGGAGTATCTGAGAGAGTTACAGCAAAGGAAGGGGTAGCAGTAATGTTGAATGATCAGTTATAGAAGGAGAAAAGAGAATATGAATGTGTAAATGCAAGAATTATGTGGATTAAAGTAAAGGTTGGATGCGAGAGGAATGCAGAGGAGAGAGAGATTTTGGGAGATGTTAAGTGAATGTATAGGAGCTTTTGAACCAAGTGAGAGTGTGAGGGAAAAGTAGGTGTAAGTGGGGTTAGGTTGTTCGGGCAACCAGGAACCATTAGTTACGTCGCGTGCACCCCCCCCCCCTCCTCTCTGGCGGGCTGGGGCGAAACTAGTTCCTGGTGTCCGATTTGTTAGTTTCTACTCCTGGTAATATTGACCTTACCTGGTGTGGGTTGAAGTTTGGAGAGTCCCTTCACCTCCACTCTTCTCCTAATCAGGTAGGGTGATATACCAGGAGTATCACTGTTTGTTTCTTTATTTTGTTTGCTGGTTACCAGTAATGATTTTGGCATTTATCATTCTTTTCAATTCTTAAATGTTATATTATCATAACTATGGGTAACCAGTTTATTTTCTCTTATTTACCAGCTCTGTTCCTGGCGTGGTCTTCCAGGATAGACGCCAGATAAAGGAGCAAGACGTGTGTTAATAATACTTATTAACATTATTCTACTACTACCGGCCCTTACCTATTCTACTTGTGCTCCGTCCAAGTGGTAGGAGATTCCAGAACATCGGATTGTTACCATCTGCCCAGGATAACCCACATAAATAACATCAGAGGAACTATCCAGGGCCATACCTACTCCTGCCCAACTAAAAGAAACTGAAGGCCAATTTTTTTTATTATATTTAAATTTTAAGTAAAATTCTCAAAAATCATTATTCTCATTTTTCCTAAGTTATTTCTTTATTTATTTATTTTTCCATTAATTTCTTTTGTTCAGTTGGAAGGCGTTCCACTGACAAGAGAGTAATTGTGGTAGGGGACCTGAATGCTAAAGTAGGAGAAACTTTTAGAGAGGGTGTGGTAGGTAAGTTTGGGGTGCCAGGTGTAAATGATAATGGGAGCCCTTTGATTGAACTTTGTATAGAAAGGGGTTTAGTTATAGGTAATACATATTTTAAGAAAAAGAGGATAAATAAGTATACAAGATATGATGTAAGGCGAAATGACAGTAGTTTGCTGGATTATGTATTGGTAGATAAAAGACTGTTAAGTAGACTTCAGGATGTACATGTTTATAGTGGGGCCACAGATATATCAGATTACTTTCTAGTTGTAGCTACACTGAGAGTAAAAGGTAGATGGGATACAAGGAGAATAGAAGCATCAGGGAAGAGAGAGGTGAAGGTTTATAAACTAAAAGAGGAGGCAGTTAGGGAAAGATATAAACAGCTATTGGAGGATAGATGGGCTAATGAGAGCATAGGCAGGGGTCGAAGAGGTATGGGGTAGGTTTAAAAATGTAGTGTTAGAGTGTTCAGCAGAAGTTTGTGGTTACAGGAAAGTGGGTGCGGGAGGGAAGAGGAGCGATTGGTGGAATGATGATGTAAAGAGAGTAGTAAGGGAGAAAAAGTTAGCATATGAGAAGTTTTTACAAAGTAGATGTGATGCAAGGAGGGAAGAGTATATGGAGAAAGAGAGAGGTTAAGAGAGTGGTGAAGCAATGTAAAAAGAGAGCAGATGAGAGAGTGGGTGAGATGTTATCAACAAATTTTGTTGAAAATAAGAAAAAGTTTTGGAGTGAGATTAACAAGTTAAGGAAGCCTAGAGAACAAATGGATTTGTCAGTTAAAAATAGGAGAGGAGAGTTATTAAATGGAGAGTTAGAGGTATTGGAAAGATGGAGGGAATATTTTGAGGAATTGTTAAATGTTGATGAAGATAGGGAAGCTGTGATTTCGTGTATAGGGCAAGGAGGAATAACATCTTGTAAGAGTGAGGAAGAGCCAGTTGTGAGTGTGGGGGAAGTTCGTGAGGCAGTAGGTAAAATGAAAGGGGGTAAGGCAGCCGGGATTGATGGGATAAAGATAGAAATGTTAAAAGCAGGTGGGGATATAGTTTTGGAGTGGTTGGTGCAGTTATTTAATAAATGCATGGAAGAGGGTAAGGTACCTAGGGATTGGCAGAGAGCATGCATAGTTCCTTTGTATAAAGGCAAAGGGGACAAAAGAGAGTGCAAAAATTATAGGGGGATAAGTCTGTTGAGTATACCTGGTAAAGTGTATGGTAGAGTTATTATTGAAAGAATTAAGAGTAAGACTGAGAATAGGATAGCAGATGAACAAGGAGGCTTTAGGAAAGGTAGGGGGTGTGTGGACCAGGTGTTTACAGTGAAACATATAAGTGAACAGTATTTAGATAAGGCTAAAGAGGTCTTTGTGGCATTTATGGATTTGGAAAAGGCGTATGACAGGGTGGATAGGGGGGCAATGTGGCAGATGTTGCAGGTGTATGGTGTAGGAGGTAGGTTACTGAAAGCAGTGAAGAGTTTTTACGAGGATAGTGAGGCTCAAGTTAGAGTACATAGGAAAGAGGGAAATTATTTCCCAGTAAAAGTAGGCCTTAGACAAGAATGTGTGATGTCACCGTGGTTGTTTAATATATTTATAGATGGGGTTGTAAGAGAAGTAAATGCGAGGGTCTTGACAAGAGGCGTGGAGTTAAAAGATAAAGAATCACACATAAAGTGGGAGTTGTCACAGTTGCTCTTTGCTGATGACACTGTGCTCTTGGGAGATTCTGAAGAGAAGTTGCAGAGATTGGTGGATGAATTTGGTAGGGTGTGCAAAAGAAGAAAATTAAAAGTGAATACAGGAAAGAGTAAGGTTATGAGGATAACAAAAATATTAGGTGATGAAAGATTGGATATCAGATTGGAGGGAGAGAGTATGGAGGAGGTGAATGTATTCAGATATTTGGGAGTGGACGTGTCAGCGGATGGGTCTATGAAGGATGAGGTGAATCATAGAATTGATGAGGGGAAAAGGGTGAGTGGTGCACTTAGGAGTCTCTGGAGACAAAGAACTTTGTCCTTGGAGGCAAAGAGGGGAATGTATGAGAGTATAGTTTTACCAACACTCTTATATGGGTGTGAAGCATGGGTGATGAATGTTGCAGCGAGGAGAAGGCTGGAGGCAGTGGAGAGGTCATGTCTGAGGGCAATGTGTGGTGTGAATATAATGCAGAGAATTCGTAGTTTGGAAGTTAGGAGGAGGTGCGGGATTACCAAAACTGTTGTCCAGAGGGCTGAGGAAGGGTTGTTGAGGTGGTTTGGACATGTAGCGAAACAGAATGACTTCAAGAGTGTATCAGTCTGTCCTGGAAGAAGGCGGGGTAGGGGTCGGCCTAGGAAAGGTTGGAGGGAGGGGGTAAAGGAGGTTTTGTGTGCGAGGGGCTTGGACTTCCAGCAGGCATGCGTGAGCGTGTTTGATAGGAGTGAATGGAGACGAATGGTTTTTAATACTTGACGTGCTGTTGGAGTGTGAGCAAAGTAACATTTATGAAGGGGTTCAGGGAAACCGGCAGGCCGGACTTGAGTCCTGGAGATGGGATGTACAGTGCCTGCACTCTGAAGGAGGGGTGTTAATGTTGCAGTTTAAAAACTGTAGTGTAAAGCACCCTTCTGGCAAGACAGTGATGGAGTGAATGATGGTGAAAGTTTTTCTTTTTCTGGCCACCCTGCCTTGGTGGGAATCGGCCAGTGTGATAATTAAAAAAAAAATGTATATATATATGTATTTATATATATATATATATATATATATATATATATATATATATATATATATATATATATATATATATATATATATATATATATATATATATATATATATATATATATATATGTCGTGCCGAATAGGCAGAACTTGCCATCTTGGCTTAAATAGCAACGCTCATCTTGCCATATAGGACAAGTGAAAATTTGTGTATGCAATAATTTCGCCAAAATCATACTGAACCTATCGAAAAAAATATATTTCACTGTGTTTGTTTAATATTAAATTACTGTAAACAAATCTAAAATATATTTAGTTGGGTTAGGCTAAAATAAATTGCTCTTGTTATAATAAGGTTAGGTAAGTTTTCTAGGATTCTTTTGGTGCAAAATTAAAAATTTTTACATGAACGTTAATGAAAAAAATATATCTTTAAACGTATAAGAGAAAATTTTAGAAAGAAATTAATTTTAAATGAGTTCTTGCTAATAGACCAGTTTTACATATTCGGCACGACATATATATATATATATATATATATATGAAAAATTCCACACTGGAAATGAAACCTGAGAGGCTTCATGCTAAACCCTGAAGTGACACCTCACACCTCACACAGAAAAGGTGACAACACCTCACAAACTTGTTCCGCACATATCTGTCCCACACAAATCTAACTCACTCATGCATTTATTCAACATCAAGTTGAATTGTTCGCCTGACAAAGAACACACTGCATTTTTTTGAAAAGTACTTACGGATAATATTCTAGACTATAAAACTGTCAAATTTGTACATTCCAGAACAAAAGTTTAAAATAAGTTGTTCACGTAGCTTGCCTGATGCCAGATGATTCCACAATTTTCCGTTGAACTGTAGAATTACAGGGAAGTAATTATTTGCTATTAGTACAGTCTACACAATGGCCTGTATACCTTACATGAATAAACAAAGCACTGGATTCTTGTTAACTAAATATTCCAGATTTATATTGTCCACTAAATATTCCAGATTTATATTGTCCACTAAATATTCCATATTTATATTGTCCACTAAATATTCCAGATTTACCGGTTTGTCCTAAATAAAAGGTATCACATCTTTCACCAGGGATGGATTATACACAACCTATAGAGTCCCTGGGAGAATCTTAAATTCATTTTTATTTCACGGTATTGGTATCTTTAAAGTATTCTAGAGTTTGTGGGAGGTGAGAGAGATTTTCATTACATAGTAAAACAAAAAAAAAATTTGGTAGTCGATTATAGGCTCTCTCTTGTAGATTTTTTTTTAAGATTTCTGAAAAGCTTTATCAATAAATGTTCGTGAATATGGAAAATCAGAAGCAGTTTCTTAGATTTTTCTAATTTTTCCATCAAAAAATTCAGAGCTACAAGTTCTAAGTGTTCTCAAAAACATGGAAATAAATCCACTGTTTAATGTCTGTTTGGTGATTCGAACTGTAATGTATGTATGAACATATGTTAGTTGGCTTGCGATAAACAGTGAACATAAATGTTCTTGCAGATCTATGAATATGTATAGCCAGGAATGGAACCATTAGATTTACCTCACTTTCCACAGTGAACTTAATGGAAAGGACCAGAGAATTTAATCTAAGTAGAAAGTCACCAGGACATTCATTAAAAGGCCATAGTAGTGCACATCATACATGTTTTTGAGTATCTTAGTTTTAAAATACTCAACATAAGGGACAAAGGATTACCCATGACCATGACAAATCCCAAATACACAGTTTAATCAAATCAATAATTTCATTAGTGTTTAAGGGAAGATCACACACACACACACACACACACACACACACACACACGTACACACATAAACATACACACAGACACACACAGACACAGACAGACAGACACACACACACACACACGCACACACACACACACACACACACACACACACACACACACACACACACACACACACACACACACACACACACACACACACACAGAGGTATGATAAAGCTCACGGTTCAGGGAGAGTGACCTAGTAGCGATCAGTGAAGAGGCGCGACCAGGAGCTATGACTCGACCCCTGCAACCACAAATAGGTGAGTACAGAGACACAGACACACACTCACACACACACACACTCACACACACACACACCTACTCACACACACACACACACACACACACACACACACACACACACACACACACACAATGGAAGGAATAGATGAGACGGGAGAAAGAGACTACATAGCAGGTACACTTCAGTCGGGGGAACACAAAGTGGTCATTGCAGTGATGTATAATCCACCACAGAACTGCAGGAGGCCAAGAGAGGAATATGAAGAGAGCAACAGAGCAATGGTGGACACACTTGCTGAGGTGGCAAGAAGAGCTCACTCCAGCAGAGCAAAGTTGCTGGTTATGGGGGATTTCAACCACAGGGAGATTGACTGGGAAAACCTGGAGCCACATGGGGGTCCCGAAACATGGAGAGCCAGGATGTTGGACGTCGTGCTGGAAAACCTCATGCACCAACATGTTAAGGACACTACCAGAGTGAGAGGGGAGGATGAACCAGCAAGATTGGACCTTGTGTTCACCCTGGGCAGCTCAGACATTGAGGACATCAAGTATGAGAGTCCCCTAGGAGCTAGCGACCACGTGGTTCTGTGCTTTGAATACATAGTAGAGCTGCAAGTGGAGAGAATAACAGGAGTAGAATGGGAAAAACCTGACTATAAAAGAGGGGACTACATAGGGTTGAAGAACTTCCTGCGGGAGGTCCAGTGGGACAGAGAACTGGCAGGAAAGCCAGTAAATGAAATGATGGAATATGTAGCAACAAAATGCAAGGAGGCAGTGGAAAGGTTCATTCCCAAGGGCAACAGTAACAACGGGAAGACCAGAACAAGCCCCTGGTTCACCCGACGGTGTAAGGAGGCAAAAACAAAGTGCAATAGAGAATGGAAAAAGTACAGAAGGCAGAGAACACACGAAAATAGGGAGATCAGTCGCAGAGCCAGGAATGAGTACGCACAGGTAAGGAGGGAGGCCCAGCGACAGTATGAAAATGACATAGCATCGAGGATCAAGACTGACCCGAAACTGTTGTATAGCCACATCAGGAGGAAGACAACAGTCAAAGACCAGGTGATCAGATTAAGGACAGAAGGTGGAGAACTCACAAGAAATGATTAGGAGGTATGTGAGGAGCTGAACAGGAGATTTAAGGAAGTTTTTACAGTAGAGACAGGAAGGGCTGTGGGAAGACAGAACAGAAGGGAACATCAAGAGGGAATATACCAACAAGTGTTGGATGACATACGAACAACTGAGGAGGAGGTGAAGAAGCTCTTAAGTGACCTTGACACCTCAAAGGCGATGGGACCGGACAACATCTCCCCATGGGTCCTTAGAGAAGGAGCAGAGATGCTGTGTGTGCCTCTAACCACAATCTTCAACACATCCCTTGAAACTGGGCAACTACCTGAGAAATGGAAGACAGCTAATGTAGTCCCCATATTTAAGAAAGGAAACAGAAACGAGGCACTAAACTACAGACCTGTGTCTCTGACATGTATCGTGTGCAAAGTCATGGAGAAGATTATCAGGAGGAGAGTGGTCGAACACCTGGAAAGGAACAAGATTATAAATGAAAACCAGCATGGGTTCATGGAAGGCAAATCTTGTATCACAAACCTCCTGGAGTTTTATGACAAGGTAACAGAAGTAAGACACGAGAGAGAGGGTTGGGTAGATTGCGTTTTCCTAGACTGCAGGAAGGCCTTTGACACAGTTCCCCACAAGAGATTAGTGCAGAAGCTGGAGGATCAGGCACACGTAAAAGGAAGGGCACTGCAATGGATAAGGGAATACCTGACAGGGAGGCAGCAACGAGTCATGGTACGTGAAGAGGTATCACAGTGGGCGCCTGTTACGAGCGGGGTCCCACAGGGGTCAGTTCTAGGACCAGTGCTATTTTTGATATATGTGAACGACATGATGGAAGGAATAGACTCTGAAGTGTCCCTGTTCGCAGATGACGTGAAGTTGATGAGAAGAATTAAATCGGACGAGGATGAGGCAGGACTGCAAAGAGACCTGGAGAGGCTGGACATGTGGTCCAGTAACTGGCTTCTCGAATTCAATCCAGCCAAATGCAAAGTCATGAAGATTGGGAAGGGGCAAAGAAGACCGCAGACAGAGTATAGGCTAGGTGGACAAAGACTACAGACCTCACTCAGGGAGAAAGACCTTGGGGTGACCATAACACCGACCACATCACCGGAGGCACACATCAACCAAATAACCGCTGCAGCATACGGGCGCCTGGCAAATCTGAGAATAGCGTTCCGATACCTTAATAAGGAATCGTTCAAGACACTGTACACTGTGTATGTTAGGCCCATACTGGAGTATGCAGCACCAGTCTGGAACCCACACCTGGTCAAGCACGTCAAGAAGTTAGAGAAAGTACAAAGGTTTGCAACAAGGCTAGTCCCAGAGCTCAAGGGAATGTCGTACGAGGAAAGGTTAAGGGAAATCGGACTGACGACACTGGAGGACAGAAGGGTCAGGGGAGACATGATAACGACATACAAGATACTGCGGGGAATAGACAAGGTGGACAGAGATAGGATGTTCCAGAGAGGGGACACAGGGACAAGGGGTCACAACTGGAATCTGAAGACTCAGACGAGTCACAGGGACGTTAGGAAGTATTTCTTCAGTCATAGAGTTGTCAGCAGGTGGAATAGCCTAGCAAGTGAAGTAGTGGAGGCAGGAAATATACATAGTTTTAAGAAGAGGTATGACAAAGCTCAGGAAGCAGAGAGAGAGAGGATCCAGTAGCGATCAGTGAAGAGGCGGGGCCAGGAGCTGAGTCTCGACCCCTGCAACCACAATTAGGTGAGTACAATTAGGTGAGTACACACACACACACACACACGCACACACACACACACACACACACACACATACACACACACACACACACTCACGAAGAAAGGTTGAGAGAAATCGGCTTGACGACACTGGAGGACAGGAGGGTCAGGGAAGACATGATAACGACATATAAAATACTGCGCGGAATAGACAAGGTGGACAAAGACGGGATGTTCCAGAGATGGAACACAGACACAAGAGGTCACAATTGGAAGTTGAAGACTCAGATGAATCAAAGGGATGTTAGAAAGTATTTCTTCAGTCATAGAGTGGTCAGGCCGTGGAATGGCCTAGAAAGTGAAGTAGTGGAGGCGGGAACCATACATAGTTTTAAGGCGAGGTATGATAAAGCTCATGGTACAGGAAGAGAGAGGACCTAGTAGCAAGCAGTGAAGAGGCGGGGCCAGGAGCTATGAATCGACCCCTGCAACCACAAATAGGTGAGTACAAATAGGTGAGTACACACACACACACAAACACACACACACACACACATACACACACATACACACACACACAAGGCGAGGTATGATAGAGCTCATGGGGCAGGGAGAGAGAGGACCTAGTACCAATCAGCGAAGAGGTGGGGCCAGGAGCTGTGACTCGACCCCTGCAACCACAACTATGTGAGTACACACACACATACACACAAACACACACACACACACACACACACACACACACACACACACACACACACACACACACACACACACACACACACACACAGAGGTATGATAAAGCTCACGGTTCAGGGAGAGTGACCTAGTAGCGATCAGTGAAGAGGCGGGGCCAGGAGCTCGGACTCGACCCCCGCAACCTCAACTAGGTGAGTACAACTAGGTGAGTACACACACACATACACAAACGTAACCTAACACATTAGCTCATAAATCCCCCCACCACATACAAACATTTTTACGATAAGCTGAAGCAGCTAGAACATCCCAACAGGATAAAAACAAAATGGGCTCTCAAAAGGGAGGACGTAAAGGCAAAGGAACTGATGATGGCTGGTTGGAAAAGGAAGAATCGGTAGAAAGGCTCAAGAACAAAATGGAACAACAATGGGAGAAAAGGTTAAACGAGTTTTGCAATAACATGCTTGAGCAAATATCTGCAGAGAGCAAGAAGTGGGACTCATGACCTGTAGTAGCTGATACAGAGATTGGAGGAAGAAATGGATGTGCTGAAGCAGGATCTAAAGATGAGGTCCGAAAGGAGCAAGATGACTGAAATGGGAACATCAGCAGGCAGCGAGGGGACTGAAGGAGGGGATGGATCTAAGCAGTCTTTTGCAGAAGTAATATCAGGCCATCATGGCATCTGGGAGATGATTAGGGAAACAGCAAAGGAGATGCTTAATTAAATCAGATCCAGAGATACAGAGGGAAAAGAAATGGGAAGAGGAGAGGGAGAGGTCAATAATTATTCATGGGCTTCAGGAGGCTGAAGGGCAGACGTATGATGAAAGAAAGCATTGGGAGAAAACGGAGATTAAGAACATCATTGCAATAACAGGAGAGAGGGACATGTCTCAGGTAGAAAATTTTCACAGACTTGAGGGGTATTCAAGGGAAAAAAATCGACCAATCAGATTGGCATTCAAGACAGATGTAGTAAGGAACAGAATACTACAACAGAAACCACTGCTAAAGGACTCTCCAGATTATCAAAAAGTGTTCCTAAATCGAGACAGAACACGAAAGGAAAGGGAACAACTGAAAATGAGAGCAAGACAGAACCAGTGGAAGGAAAGAGAGACAGGACAGGCAACGACAGACAGGAAAACTCAGCCTTTGGGGGAACATCAAACACAAATGCTTACAGAAACCTCTCAACCCCTGCCACCACATATCAGCCAAACACAGTAAATAGAAACGAACCTCACTCCATAGCCACCACTACCCCAAGCACTAATTCCACAATCACAGCAGCCTCCCATAATATTGTGCCCTGCCTCCCACCCTCCCAGCCTGTACCTTCCTTTTCCATCTCCCAAAATACAGTAATGAAAAGGAAGCTAAAGGTATGGTACACCAATGCAGATGGAATAACAAATAAGAGTGAAGAGTGGCAAGAACGCATCATTGATGCATCACCTGACATCATAGCACTAACAGAGACAAAACTTTCAGGGATGATAACAGATGCAATTTTTCCACCTGGATATCAGATTATGAGAAAAGACAGAGAGAACAGAGGAGGGGGAGGAGTAGCATTGCTCATAAAAAAACAGTGGAGTTTTGAGGAGATGGGAGGAATGGAAAGAAGGGAAACAGACGACTTCACTGTAGGAACACTTCAGACTGGTGGTCCAAAGGTGATGATAGCAGTGATGTATAACCCACCACTTAACAGCAGGAGAACAAGAGAAGAGTATGATGTGTGCAATAGGGCAATGGTGGATACACTAGTTGAAGTGGCCAAGAGGGCTCATATGGGTAGGACAAAATTGCTTATAATGGGGGATTTCAATCATAAAGAGATTGACTGGGAAAACCTAGAGCCACATGGGGGACCAGAATCATGGAGGGCTCAGATGTTGGAGACTGTATTGGAGAACTTCATGCATCAACATGTTAGGGATACAACCAGAGAGAGAGGAGAGGATGTTGCAGCAAGGCTGGATCTCATATTCACCTTGAATAGTTCAGACATAAGGGATATCACCCACGAAAGACCCCTTGGCGCTAGCGATCATGATGTCCTGAATTTTGAATATCTTGTCGAGTTAAAAGTGGAGAATGCAGCAGCACGAGAACAAAGAGAGAAACCAAACTTCAAAAAAAGGGGACTACATAGGAATGAGAAGTTTCCTGCATGAAGTGCAGTGGGAAAGAGAACTAGATGGAAAGACAGTAAATGAAATGATGGAAATAGTAACCACTAAGTGCAGGGAGGCAGAGGAAAGGTTCATACCAACGGGCAACAGAAAAAATGGAAAGACCAGAGTGAGCCCATGGTTTAATTGGAGGTGTAAAGAGGCCAAAGTCAAGTGTGCTAGAGCATGGAAAATGTATAGAAGGCAAAGGACTCAAGAAAACAAGGAACTGAGCAGAAGAACAAGAAACGAATATGCAAGGATAAGGAGAGAGGCCCAGAGGCAATACGAGAACGACATAGCATCAAAAGCCAAATCTGAACCAAAGTTGTTATACAGTCACATTAGGAGAAAAACAACAGTCAAGGACCAGGTAATCAGGCTGAGGAAAGAAGGAGGGGAGCTGACGAAGGGTGACCAAGAAGTATGTGATGAACTAAACAAAAGATTTAGAGAAGTAATCACAATAGAGTCAGGAATGCTTCCAGCAAACTGTGGAGGTAGGATGCACCAGCAGGCTCTGGACACAGTACACATAACCAAGGTAGAGGTGAAGAAACCGCTAGACGAACTCGATACCTCAAAGGCGGTGGGTCCAGATAACATATCTCCATGGATACTGAGAGAGGGAGCAGAGGAACTGTGTGTGCCATTAACAGCAATCTTCAGTAAACCAATCGAAGCAGGGCAGTTGCCTGAGGCGTGGAAGACAGCACATGTAGTTCCAATTTTTAAGAAAGGGGACAGACAGGCAGCATTAAACTACAGACCAGTGTCACTGACTTGTATAGTATGTAAAGTCATGGAAAAGATTATCAGGAGAAAAGTAGTGGAACACATTGAAAAGATTGGGCTCATACATGACAGTCAGCACGGCTTAAGAGATGGTAAATCCTGTGTCACAAATTTACTTGAGTTCTACGATATGGTAACAGAAGTAAGACAGGAGAGAGAGAGGGATGGGTAGATTGCATCTTTTTAGATTGCAAGAAGGCTTTTGACACAGTAGCACACAAGAGACTGGTGCAAAAATTAGAGGAGCAGACAGGAATAACGGGGAAAGTACTGCAATGGATCAGGGAATACCTGACAGGAAGGAAACAACGTGTGTTGGTACGTGCTGAAGTGTCGGAGTGGGCGAATGTGTCGAGTGGGGTTCCACAAGATTCAGTCCTAGGCCCGGTGCTGTTTCTTGTATACGTGAATGACATGGTGGAAGGAATAGATTCAGAAGTGTCACTGTTCGCTGATGATGTGAAACTGATGAGGAGAATATAAGTGGGCGAGGATCAGTTAAGATTACTAGGGGATCTGGAAAAACTACAAGTATGGTCCCACAAATGGCTCCTGGAGTTTAACCCCAGTAAGTGTAAGGTCATGAAGATTGGGGAAGGACACAGAAGACCGCAGACGGAGTACAGGTTAGGAAACCAACAGCTGCAAACGTTAGTTAAAGAAAAGGATCTTGGGGTAAGCATTATAACGAACATGTCCCCTGAGGCACACATCAATCAAATAACTGCTGCAGCATATGGGAGATTGGCAAACCTGAGATTGGCGTTTAGACATCTGAGTAAGGAGCCATTCACGACATTGTACACAGTGTACGTAAGGCCTATACTGGAATATGCAGCGCCAGTATGGAACCCTCACTTAGTCAAACGCGTCAAGAAATTGGAGAAAGTGCAAAAATTTGCAACACGATTAGTCCCGGAACTGAGGGGTATGTCTTATGAGGAGAGGTTAAGGGAACTCAAGCTGATGACACTAGAGGATAGGAGGGATAGAGGGGACATGATAACAACGTATAAAATACTAAGAGGCATTGACAAGGTGGACAAGGATCGAATGTTTCAGAGATGGGATACAGAAACAAGGGGACACAATTGGAAACTGAAAACCCAGATGAGTCATAGGGATGTTGGGAAGTATTTCTTTAGTCTTAGAGTTGTCAAGAACTGGAATAATCTGGATAGTGAAGTAGTGGAAGCAAGTTCCATAAATAGCTTTAAGAAGAGGTATGACAAATATCATGGAGCAGGGAGAGAGTGAATTAGTATCGACCAGTGAAGAGGCGGGGCTAGGAGCTATGACTCGACCCCTGCAACCACATATAGGTGAATACATATAGGTGAGTGCACACACACACACACACACAAAGGAGGTAGAGGGAGGAGCCACAAACAGACCCTCCCCCTTTGACGTCACAATAATTGATCGAAATGTCCCCCCCCCCTTCCTCCCCTTCCATCATTTCCCAGATCATCAACTAACCGCTGCCTCATCAATCTCAACTTATTATTCTCATTTCCTATAATATAAATAGTCACATCTATTTTTTTAATTCTGTTGTATTCTTCCACTATTTAACCTGTGTTGTGTCTATATTGTTGAATATAAGCGTTATACTTACATCTTATATGATTCGCATGTATGACTTAATGGGTATATAACAGAGAGGACCCACGTTGCTGGAGAAATGTTCACTCAAACATTGTGTAGATCTGCTGCAGATTTTTACAAAACTTTAGTGGTGATATGTGTCGACAGATAAATTAATGGGGCATAGAAAGAGCTCTTTTTCATTTTATTGAGAA
>NC_091297.1:36922658-36992658 GCF_038502225.1 Cherax quadricarinatus | reverse complement strand
ACTATAGACTGTGTACATTAGGCCCATACTGGAGTATGCAGCACCAGTTTGGAACCCACACCTGGTCAAGCACGTCAAGAAATTAGAGAAAATGCAAAGGTTTGCAACAAAACTAGTTCCGGAGCAAAGGGGTAAGTCCTATGAGGAGAGATTAAGGGAAATAGCCCTGACGACACTGGAGGCCAGGAGAGATAGAGCGGACATGATAACGACTAGTAAAATACTGAGAAGACTTGACAAAGTGGATAGGGACAGGGTGTGTCAGCAACAAGGACACACCTGAAAGTTGAAGACTCAGATGAGTCACAGGGATGTTAGGAAATATGTCTTCTGTCATAGTTGTCAGGAAGTGGAATACTCTGGGGAGTGAATTAGTGGAGGCAGGATCCATAGAAAGCTTTTTGAAAAGATACGATAAAGCTCATGGAGGAGAGTGAGTGACCCCAGTACTGACCAGCAAAGAGGCGAGGCCAGGAGCTGTGTCTCGACCCCTCCAATCACAAAGAGGTGAGTACACTCACAAACACACACACACACACACACACACACACACACACACACACACACACACACACACACACACACACACACACACACACACACACTTTCAGAGCTAAAGGGAATGTTCTACGAAGAAAGGTTAAAGGAAATCGGCCTGACGACGCTGGAGGACAGGAAGGTCAGGGAAGACATGATAACGACATACAGAATACTGCATGGAATAGACAAGGTGGATAGAGACAGGATGTTCCAGAGAGGGGACACAGAAACAAGGGGTCACAATTGGAAGCTGAAGATTCAGATGAGTCAAAGGGATGTTAGGAAGTATTTCTTCAACCGCAGAGTTGTTAGGAAGTGGAATAGTCTAGCAAGCGATGTAGTGGAGGCAGGAACAATACATAGTTTTAAGACGAGGTATGATAAAGCTCATGGAGCAGGAAAAGGGAGGACCCAGTAGCGATCAGTAAAGAGGCGGGGCCAGGAGCTGAGTCTCGACCCCTGCAACCACAATTAGGTGAGTACAATTGGGCGAGTACATGTAAGACTCGTTGATCACCGCTTCTTATACTTTTCTTCAATACTTTTTATTTCTCGTTGTTTTTTTAGTCGTTACTGAGTTGCTTGTGGTTGGTCACATTCTTAAGAAGGGACGTTTAACAAATTTTGGGTTAGGGTAGGTTTGATTAAATTAGGATAGTTTAGGTTAGATTAGGTTAGGTTACGCTAGGTTCTTTTAGGTTAGGTTAGGTTTTGCCATGGTCCGTTTAGTTATAATAGCTTATGTTAGGTTAGGTAACGCTAGCGTAGATTAGGTTAAATTAGGATGTGTTCTTGTTAGGCTAGGTTAGGATAGATTAGGTTAGGTTAGGTTATTTCAACGAGACAACAATCAACAATCACCTGCTTTAAAAATCGCCTCAGCTTTCGGAAATCAAAACTCCTTCTTCTGAAGCTGAAGAACTAAGAAAAAGAAAAAGTTTACAAGAAGACCTTTTATTGGGAGAAAGTTTACCTGTTCTTCAGTGCTGTAGGTAGTACATCCGTTCACATATGAAACTTAAGCTACTTTAAGTAATTTAAATTTACACTGGGTTCAATTTCACTAATTCAAGCCTTGCAAAAATATTAAGAAATTGCAAAAAGAGGTGAGATGAGGTCAGTCAAGAGGTTACTGTAATATACTGGGAAGAGAATATATATACCATGGATATACTGGGAAGAGAGTATATATACCATGGATATACTGGGAAGAGAATATGTATACTATGGATATACTGGGAAGAGAGTATATATACCATGGATATACTGGGAAGAGAGTATATATACCATGGATATACTGGGAAGAGAGTATATATACCATGGATATACTGGGAAGAGAGTATATATACCATGGATATACTGGGAAGAGAGTATATATACCATGGATATACTGGGAAGAGAGTATATATACCATGGATATACTGGGAAGAGAGTATATATACCATGGATATACTGGGAAGAGAGTATATATACCATGGATATACTGGGAAGAGAGTATATATACCATGGATATACTGGGAAGAGAGTATATATACCATGGATATACTGGGAAGAGAGTATATATACCATGGATATACTGGGAAGAGAGTATATATACCATGGATATACTTGGGAAGAGAGTATATATACCATGGATATACTGGGAAGAGAGTATATATACCATGGATATACTGGGAAGAGAGTATATATACCATGGATATACTGGGAAGAGAGTATATATACCATGGATATACTGGGAAGAGAGTATATATACCATGGATATACTGGGAAGAGAGTATATATACCATGGATATACTGGGAAGAGAGTATATATACCATGGATATACTGGGAAGAGAGTATATATACCATGGATATACTGGGAAGAGAGTATATATACCATGGATATACTGGGAAGAGATTATATATACCATGGATATACTGGGAAGAGAGTATATATACCATGGATATACTGGGAAGAGAGTATATATACCATGGATATACTGGGAAGAGATTATATATACCATGGATATACTGGGAAGAGATTATATATACCATGGATATACTGGGAAGAGAGTATATATACCATGGATATACTGGGAAGAGAGTATATATACCATGGATATACTGGGAAGAGAGTATATATACCATGGATATACTGGGAAGAGAGTATATATACCATGGATATACTGGGAAGAGAGTATATATACCATGGATATACTGGGAAGAGAGTATATATACCATGGATATACTGGGAAGAGAGTATATATACCATGGATATACTGGGAAGAGAGTATATATACCATGGATATACTGGGAAGAGAGTATATATACCATGGATATACTGGGAAGAGAGTATATATACCATGGATATACTGGGAAGAGAGTATATATACCATGGATATACTGGGAAGAGAGTATATATACCATGGATATACTGGGAAGAGAGTATATATACCATGGATATACTGGGAAGAGAGTATATATACCATGGATATACTGGGAAGAGAGTATATATACCATGGATATACTGGGAAGAGAGAATATATACCATGGATATACTGGGAAGAGAGTATATATACCATGGATATACTGGGAAGAGAGCATATATACCATGGATATACTGGGAAGAGAGTATATATACCATGGATATACTGGGAAGAGAGTATATATACCATGGGAAGAGAGTATATATACCATGGATATACTGGGAAGAGAGCATATATACCATGGATATACTGGGAAGAGAGTATATATACCATGGATATACTGGGAAGAGAGTATATATACCATGGATATACTGGGAAGAGAGTATATATACCATGGATATACTGGGAAGAGAGTATATATACCATGGATATACTTGGGAAGAGAGTATATATACCATGGATATACTGGGAAGAGAGTATATATACCATGGATATACTGGGAAGAGAGTATATATACCATGGATATACTTGGGAAGAGAGTATATATACCATGGATATACTGGGAAGAGAGTATATATACCATGGATATACTGGGAAGAGAGTATATATACCATGGATATACTGGGAAGAGAGTATATATACCATGGATATACTGGGAAGAGAGTATATATACCATGGATATACTGGGAAGAGATTATATATACCATGGATATACTGGGAAGAGATTATATATACCATGGATATACTGGGAAGAGAGTATATATACCATGGATATACTGGGAAGAGAGTATATATACCATGGATATACTGGGAAGAGATTATATATACCATGGATATACTGGGAAGAGAGTATATATACCATGGATATACTGGGAAGAGAGTATATATACCATGGATATACTGGGAAGAGAGTATATATACCATGGATATACTGGGAAGAGAGTATATATACCATGGATATACTGGGAAGAGAGTATATATACCATGGATATACTGGGAAGAGAGTATATATACCATGGATATACTGGGAAGAGAGTATATATACCATGGATATACTGGGAAGAGAGTATATATACCATGGATATACTGGGAAGAGAGTATATATACCATGGATATACTGGGAAGAGAGTATATATACCATGGATATACTGGGAAGAGAGTATATATACCATGGATATACTGGGAAGAGAGAATATATACCATGGATATACTGGGAAGAGAGTATATATACCATGGATATACTGGGAAGAGAGCATATATACCATGGATATACTGGGAAGAGAGTATATATACCATGGATATACTGGGAAGAGAGTATATATACCATGGATATACTGGGAAGAGAGTATATATACCATGGATATACTGGGAAGAGAGTATATATACCATGGATATACTGGGAAGAGAGTATATATACCATGGATATACTGGGAAGAGAGTATATATACCATGGATATAGTGGGAAGAGAGTATATATACCATGGATATACTTGGGAAGAGAGTATATATACCATGGATATACTGGGAAGAGAGTATATATACCATGGATATACTGGGAAGAGAGTATATATACCATGGATATACTTGGGAAGAGAGTATATATACCATGGATATACTTGGGAAGAGAGTATATATACCATGGATATACTGGGAAGAGAGTATATATACCATGGATATACTGGGAAGAGAGTATATATACCATGGATATACTGGGAAGAGAGTATATATACCATGGATATACTGGGAAGAGAGTATATATACCATGGATATACTTGGGAAGAGAGTATATATACCATGGATATACTGGGAAGAGAGTATATATACCATGGATATACTGGGAAGAGAGTATATATACCATGGATATACTGGGAAGAGAGTATATATACCATGGATATACTTGGGAAGAGAGTATATATACCATGGATATACTGGGAAGATAGTATATATACCATGGATATACTGGGAAGAGAGTATATATACCATGGATATACTGGGAAGAGAGTATATATACCATGGATATACTTGGGAAGAGAGTATATATACCATGGATATACTGGGAAGAGAGTATATATACCATGGATATACTTGGGAAGAGAGTATATATACCATGGATATACTGGGAAGAGAGTATATATACCATGGATATACTGGGAAGAGAGTATATATACCATGGATATACTTGGGAAGAGAGTATATATACCATGGATATACTTGGGAAGAGAGTATATATACCATGGATATACTTGGGAAGAGAGTATATATACCATGGATATACTTGGGAAGAGAGTATATATACCATGGATATACTGGGAAGAGAGTATATATACCATGGATATACTGGGAAGAGAGTATATATACCATGGATATACTTGGGAAGAGAGTATATATACCATGGATATACTGGGAAGAGAGTATATATACCATGGATATACTTGGGAAGAGAGTATATATACCATGGATATACTGGGAAGAGAGTATATATACCATGGATATACTGGGAAGAGAGTATATATACCATGGATATACTGGGAAGAGAGTATATATACCATGGATATACTGGGAAGAGAGTATATATACCATGGATATACTGGGAAGAGAGTATATATACCATGGATATACTGGGAAGAGAGTATATATACCATGGATATACTGGGAAGAGAGTATATATACCATGGATATACTGGGAAGAGAGTATATATACCATGGATATACTGGGAAGAGAGTATATATACCATGGATATACTGGGAAGAGAGTATATATACCATGGATATACTGGGAAGAGAGTATAATAAATATGTATATATTCTGCCTTAAGCACATTATTTTTCTTTGCAACTTTTTTTCCAGATGGTAATGTCTTCTGACGTACCATCCTTTCTTTTACCTCATCATTCAACCAACCATTCATCTATTTCTCATATACTCATCTTCCTACAATCATTAACCTCTGTTACTTCCACTTCCTTTTCAGCATATCCATGTTACTTATGCTCTCTTCCCAGCATGGATAGGGAAGAGAGTATAGTAACACATGCATGCTGGGAAGAGTATGAGTAAAATAGATGGACCGGGAAAAGAGTATAAGTAACATAGATGAACCGGGAAGAGAGTATAAGTAACATAGATGAACCGGGAAGAGAGCATCAGTAACATAGGTGAACCGGGAAGAGAATATCAGTAACATAGATGAACCGGGAAGAGAATATCAGTAACAGATGAACCGGGAAGAGAGTATAAGTAACATAGATGAACCGGGAAGAGAGCATCAGTAACATAGGTGAACCGGGAAGAGAATATCAGTAACATAGATGAACCGGGAAGAGAATATCAGTAACAGATGAACCGGGAAGAGAGTATAAGTAACATAGATGAACCGGGAAGAGAGTATCAGTAACGTGGAGACGCCAGGAAGAGAGTACAAATAACATGAATATTTAACAGAGCATCAAGAAGCTGATTTCACTGCCACTAGAAACGTAAAAAAAGAAAACAATCGTTGCAAAAGAAGAAGCTTCGATGACAATAAGCTTGATCTGCAATCTGCCACGCCAGGCTCGACCTTCAACCTGTGTCTTCTCGTTTAATGTCGACGTTTTTCACCACCTGGGTCCCTTAATTCCTTCTGTAGCTCAGTAGTTTCCCAACTCTTTTCTGCCCAGTGTTTCCCCTCATCCCTTGCACAAACACTGAGAGCCGGTGTTTACCTCCTCCCTACCAATCCTATGATACATTTTACGTCGGCAGGAACTCTGTAGTGATCTTTCTAATAAGTTTACAAGAGTTAGTTTACAAAGACTCGTGAGCAAACACTAAGACATATTTATTAGAAAACGCTTCGGTCCAGGAACCTTGATCACTTTCAGTCCCAGGACTGAAACGTTTTCTAATAAAGATATCCAGTGTTTACTCACGCGTCTTTCTAAACCAATGCGTCGGTATCTATTACCAAGGTTTATACACAAGAGTTAGTAATGTAATAAAACTCACTTTGAAAAAAAAATTAGTTGTAAACACTTTCAATACAGATTTATTCAGTTTGATCCAAACGTCGCACTGTCGACAACGGAGAAGAAAAGACACTGGTTGCAGAACACGTTTTTATTGGGACAACGTTTCAGTGTGTGCAAGACGAAACATACGCCCGGATTAAATGTTTCTTCAGTAACGTGAGTCTTCTCTTTACAAATATTTTTGCTTCACTTACCTGCGATGGAAGAAATGTGCAGACTGCTGGAGTGTATGTTGAAGTTCCAACACCAATATTTTATCTTTCAGAGTGTCCCCCTTACCCATTCCCCTTAGTGACGTCCGCTAGGGGACGGATCCCCCCAGGGTTAGATGGACTGAATATGAAAGAGTGACGTACTGAACACATCGACCCCCAGGCTGAGAGACTGATTTCCTCAGAACTCCTCATCTTCCACCGTTCTTCTCTTGGACTGACGAAGCCACTAGCTGGTGAAACGTTTCCACAACAAGGATTTCCAAACCTTGCACAAGTGTCTCATTCTTCATCATGTCGGTTTTCTGAACAATTTACACTAAGGCAAATTCTGTTTCCTCTCTTTAAGTTAAAATAAACAAAACAGAGAGTTTCACAGAATAAAAAGAAATACTGGTTCGAGTAATAGAAAAGAGAGAATTTAAAACTGAAATCATCACAAGAGACAGAAAAATCACAAGACAAAATTTGAGGCAATCCAGAATAATTTGAACTATTCAGAAGGATTTCTCTGTTAAGTATGTTGGAAGTCTGTGTACCTTCAGTCAATGATACTTCAATCTCTAATATAGGGAGTAAATTAACTCTGTGTATACACACTGAGATATACACCTATCAGTGCATACGCATCGAGGGAGGGATATACGCCTCAAATTATATACAACCAATTACATAACAACCAAACAGCGAGCGAAATAGTGACGATACCGAAGGTCTCCGTGTTCACCAAGTTATTAAACAGAGTTAAAAATTGACAATTTAAATGAATCATTCATGACCGCGATGCAAAACTCTGCCACCATGTATAACTTAATCCTAACTCCACCTGACTTTGAATACATTCCCATCCGGACTCATGTTACCTGTATTAAACAAAAAATTGCAAAAAAAAAAAAATCATTATTACAGTTCTTAAATGCTCTCTAGAGAATACTTAGACAAAAGCGTCATTACTAAAGCTCTTCAAGAAACTGATATAACTCCAGCCCAGAGAAGGGCAGCAACGTAATAAAAAAAAAGATATGTAGACCAATATCACCAACGATGCATAGCAACTCTGGGTCTAAAAGATGATCCTTCTTCTAGCAAATAAAAGATCATTCTATCAAGCAGATTTAGGTACAACCCGCAGCGTGCGACTTCCATATTCCATGTCAGAGTTACAGTTGAGTTTAACCCCTATTTTTGGGATTGAAGTATTCACGTCTAGTGGCGAACAGGTTATGTGGGATCTTAATGACCCTCATGCAGTCGGTAGGTTTGAACCTCCCCTCCCCCCCCCTCATTAGCCAACCAACTTGGCACCTATGTGATTCAACAGTCCCAAGAAATAACTGCCAGAAATTGTTGAAATACGGGCGGGAGGGAAGACATATGTTAGGATATTGTACAAAAAAAAACAAATACAAAATTTTTACGTTTTTTTTTCTTTACAAAATTGTACACAAAAGTACAATAAGAATTGTACCAAAAAAATTAGGGAATGCTAAAAAAGGAATAAATTGTAGAAATGGCAAAGGAAATCGTGTTTGTAAAATGGCCAATAGTTTTTGTGACGCTGGGTCATTGTACCGTTCCAGTGTTCCTGTGCCTCGCTCAAGTATTCCTGCGCTTCTATTCGGTGTTCAGTTCCAGTGTTTCAGCACCCCATTCTAGCCTTCCAGTACCTCATCCCAGTGTTCTAGGACCTCGTTCCAGTGTTCCAGTAAATCTTTCCATTGTTCGAGTACCTTGTCCCAGTGTTCCAGAACCTCGTCAAAATGTTCCACTACCTCGTCCCAGTGTTCCAGTACCTCGTCTCAGTGTTCCAGGGCTCTAGTACCTTAATCTAGTGCTCCAGTACCTCGTTCCAGTGTTTCAACGACTTACATAAGTAGCACAAGTCACACTTGACTGCCAAAGAGTAAATAGCATCACTCAACTTATTATTTATCAATTTGGTTAACCCTAATTACCTTAACTGTTGCTAATGAGACCGTGAGGGTACACCTCCTCCTCACGGCTCCTAATAAATAGGAAAAAGTTACAACTGCACTCCGTTAGGCCAAAATTAACGTCGTTATATTGTCTCTGGAACTATGTTGTTCCTCCAGTGACTGGAACTATCTTGCTCATCCGGTGTTTGGAACCATCTTGTTCATCTAGTGGCTGGAACCGTCTTGTTCATCCAGTGTCTGGAAGTGTCTTGCTCTTCCAGTATCTGAAGCCGTCTCCTTCTTACGTACCTTTGATAAAGGTTTGCATGGATCATGCCTCCATCACTCTTTTAGGTTGTTCCACTTCCTCGGCACACAGACACAGACACAGACACACACACACACACACACACACACACACACACACACACACACACACACACACACACACACACACACACATGCAGACACACACACACACATGCAGACACACACACACACACACACACACACACACACACACACACACACACACACACACACACACACACACACACACACACATACACTCAGAAACTGGGTATTTGTTAAGAGGCCAGGAGACCAGGGTCTTTTTTTAAAGAGTAGGAGACCAGACTCTTATTTAGAGGGTAGGTGACCAGGGTCTTGTTTAGAGAACAGATCAAAATCTTGTTTAAACAGAAGGCGATCATGGTTTTATTTAGAGAGTAGGAGGTCAGGATCTAATTTAGAAAGTAGGAGATCAGGGTCAAATTTAGAGAGAAGTAGGAAGTAGATCAGGGTCTTATTTAGAGAGAAGATGAGAGTTTTGTATAAAAAAATATGAGACCAGAGTCTTTTATATTGAGAAGGAGACTAGGACATGTGGTCTGGGGTTTTTCATGGCTCGCGTGTTGGTCTCCACTACAGTGATGTGTGTTAGCTTCACACGCAATGTGATGACCCCGTCTCCTGTGACCCATCACACGTGTGTGTGTGTGTGTGTGTGTGTACTCACCTAATTGTGGTTGCAGGGGTCGAGATTCAGCTCCTGGTCCCGCCTCTTTACTGGTATCTACTAGGTCCTCTCTATCTCTGCTTCATGACCTTTATCATACCTAGTCTTAAAACTATGTATGATTCCTGCCTCCACTATATCACTTGCCTGACTGTTCCACTTAATGACAACTCTATGACTGCAGAAATACTTCCTAACATCCCATTGACTCATCTGAGTCTTCAACTTCGAATTGTGACCCCTTACTTCTGTGTCCCCTCTCTGGAACATATTGTTTCTGTCAACCTTATCTATTTCTCGCAGTATTTTGTATGTCGTTATCATGTCTATCCTAACCCCCCTGTCCTCCAGTGTCGTCAGGCCGATTTTCCTTAGCCTTTCTTCGTAGGACATTCCCCTTAGCTCTGGAACTAGCCTTGTTACAAACCTTTGCACTTTCTCTAATTTCTTGATATGCTTGACCAAGTGTGGGTTCCAAATTGGTGCTGCGTACCCCAGTATGGGCCTGACGTACACAATGTATAGAGTCTTGAACGATTCCTTACTGAGGTATCGGAACGCTATTCTTAGGTTTGCCAGGCGCCCAAATGCCGCAGCAGTTATTTGGTTAATGTGGGCTTCAGGCGACGTGCTCAGTGTTATACTCACCCCTAGATCTTTCTCCTTGAGTGAGGTTTGCAGCCTTTGGCCGCCTAGCCTTTACTCTGTCTGCGGCCTTCTTTGCCCTTCCACGATCTTCATGACTTTGCATTTGGCAGGGTTAAATTCTAGGAGCCAGTTGCTGGACCAAGCGTCCAGCCTGTCCAGGTCTCTTTGTTGACCTGTCTGGTCCTCATCTGATTTAATTCTCCTCATTAAATTCACATCATCTGCAAATAAGGACACTTCTGAGTCTATCCCTTCCGTCATGTACCAAGAATTGCACTGGTCCTAGGAGTGACCCCTGTGGGACCCCGTTCGTCACAAGCGCCCACCATGATACCTCATCACGTACCATGAATCAATGTTGCCTCCCTGTCAGGTATTCTCTGATCTACTGCAGTGCCCTTCCTGTTATACGTGTCAGATCCTCTAGCTTCTGCGCTAATCTCTTGTGAGGAACTGTGTCGACGGCCTTCTTCCAGTCCAAGAAAATGCAATCGACACACCCCTCCTTCTCATATTTTACTTCAGTTACCTTGTCATAAAACTCCAGTAGGTTTGTGACACATGATTTGCCTTCCATGAATCCGTGCTGGCTGTCGGTTATAACCTTGTTTCGTTCCAGGTGCTCCACCACTCTAATCCTGATAATCTTCTCCATGACTTTGCATACTATACACGTCAGTGACACTGGTCTATAGTTTAGTGCTTCGTTTCTGCCCCATTTCTGAAAGATAAGAATCACACTTGCTGTCTTCCATACCTCAGGTAGTTGCCTAGTTTCAACAGTTTCAAGGGATGTGTTGAAGATTGTGGTCAGTGGCACACACAGTGTCTCTGCTCCCTCTCTAAGGGCCCACGGAGAAATGTCCGGTCCCACCGAATTCTTCACCTCCTCCTCGGTTGTGTGTATTTCATCCAACAGTTGTTGGTACATCCCTTGTTGGCATATACCTCTGTTTTGTCTTTCCAGTGTCTCTTCTGCCTCTATTGTTATAAATTCTTCCTGAAATCTCGTGTTTTGTGTGTGTGTGTGTGTGTGTGTGTGTGTGTGTGTGTATGTGTGTGTGTGTGTGTGTGTGTGTGTGTGTGTGTGTGTTTGTGTGTGTGTGTGTGTGTATGTGTGTGTGTGTGTATGTGTGTGTGTGTGTATGTGTGTGTGTGTGTGTGTGTGTGTATGTGTGTGTGTGTGTGTGTGTGTGTGTGTGTGTGTGTGTGTGTTTGTGTGTGTGTGTGTGTGTATGTGTGTGTGTGTGTATGTGTGTGTGTGTGTGTATGTGTGTGTGTGTGTGTGTGTGTGTATGTGTGTGTGTGTGTGTGTGTGTGTGTGTATGTGTGTGTGTGTGTGTGTGTGTGTGTGTGTGTGTGTGTGTGTGTGTGTGTGTGTGTGTGTGTATGTGTGTGTGTGTGTATGTGTGTGTGTGTGTGTATGTGTGTGTGTGTGTGTGTGTGTATGTGTGTGTGTGTGTGTGTGTGTGTGTGTGTGTGTGTTTGTGTGTGTTTGTGCGTGTTTGTCTGTGTGTTTGTGCGTGTGTGTGTTTGTGTGTACGTTTGTGTGTGTTTCTGTGTGTGTGTGCGTGTTTGTCTGTGTGTGTTTGTGCGTGTTTGTCTGTGTGTGTGTTTGTGCATGTTTGTCTGTGTGTGTGTGTGTGTTTGTGCGTGTTTGTGTGTGTGTGTGTGTGTGTGTGTATGTGTGTGTGTGTGTGTGTGTGTGTGTGTGTGTGTGTGTTTGTGTGTGTGTGTGTGTGTGTTTGTGTGTGTGTGTTTGTGCGTGTGTGTGTGTGTGTGTGTGTGTTTGTGTGTGTGTGTTTGTGCGTGTGTGTGTACTCACCTAGTTGTACTCACCTAGTTGAGGTTGCGGGGGTCGAGTCCGAGCTCCTGGCCCCGCCTCTTCACTGATCGCTACTAGGTCACTCTCCCTGAGCCGTGAGCTTTGTCGTACCTCTGCTTAAAGCTATGTATGGATCCTGCCTCCACTACGTCGCTTCCCAAACTATTCCACTTACTGACTACTCTGTGGCTGAAGAAATACTTCCTAACATCCCTGTGATTCATCTGTGTCTTTAGCTTCCAACTGTGTCCCCTTGTTACTGTGTCCAATCTCTGGAACATCCTGTTTTTGTCCACCTTGTCAATTCCTCTCAGTATTTTGTATGTCGTTATCATGTCCCCCCTATCTCTCCTGTCCTCCAGTGTCGTCAGGTTGATTTCCCTTAACCTCTCCTCGTAGGACATACCTCTTAGCTCTGGGACTAGTCTTGTTGCAAACCTTTGCACTTTCTCTAGTTTCTTTACGTGCTTGGCTAGGTGTGGGTTCCAAACTGGTGCCGCATACTCCAATATGGGCCTAACGTATACGGTGTACAGGGTCCTGAACGATTCCTTATTAAGATGTCGGAATGCTGTTCTGAGGTTTGCTAGGCGCCCATATGCTGCAGCAGTTATTTGGTTGATGTGCGCTTCAGGAGATGTGCCTGGTGTTATACTCACCCCAAGATCTTTTTCCTTGAGTGAGGTTTGTAGTCTCTGACCCCCTAGACTGTACTCCGTCTGCGGCCTTCTTTGCCCTTCCCCAATCTTCATGACTTTGCACTTGGTGGGATTGAACTCCAGGAGCCAATTGCTGGACCAGTTCTGCAGCCTGTCCAGATCCCTTTGTAGTTCTGCCTGGTCTTCGATCGAGTGTATTCTTCTCATCAACTTCACGTCATCTGCAAACAGGGACACCTCAGAGTCTATTCCTTCCGTCATGTCGTTCACAAATACCAGAAACAGCACTGGTCCTAGGACTGACCCCTGCGGGACCCCGCTGGTCACAGGTGCCCACTCTGACACCTCGCCACGTACCATGACTCGCTGCTGTCTTCCTGACAAGTATTCCCTGATCCATTGTAGTGCCTTCCCTGTTATCCCTGCTTGGTCCTCCAGTTTTTGCACCAATCTCTTGTGTGGAACTGTGTCAAACGCCTTCTTGCAGTCCAAGAAAATGCAATCCACCCACCCCTCTCTCTCTTGTCTTACTGCTGTCACCATGTCATAGAACTCCAGTAGGTTTGTGACACAGGATTTCCCGTCCCTGAAACCATGCTGGCTGCTGTTGATGAGATCATTCCTTTCTAGGTGTTCCACCACTCTTCTCCTGATAATCTTCTCCATGATTTTGCATACTATACATGTCAGTGACACTGGTCTGTAGTTTAATGCTTCATGTCTGTCTCCTTTTTTA
The DNA here is from genome assembly GCF_038502225.1 of Cherax quadricarinatus. Taxonomy (NCBI): domain Eukaryota; kingdom Metazoa; phylum Arthropoda; class Malacostraca; order Decapoda; family Parastacidae; genus Cherax; species Cherax quadricarinatus. Next base: position 36,978,687 of record NC_091297.1, on the reverse strand, counting down.
AAGATTGGGACTACATTTGCTGTCTTCCATGCCTCAGGCAATCTCCCTGTTTCGATAGATGTATTGAATATTGTTGTTAGGGGTACACATAGCGCCTCTGCTCCCTCTCTGAATACCCATGGGGAGATGTTATCTGGCCCCATTGCCTTTGAGGTATCTAGCTCACTCAGAAGCCTCTTCACTTCTTCCTCGGTTGTGTGCACTGTGTCCAGCACTTGGTGGTGTGCCCCACCTCTCCGTCTTTCTGGAGTCCCTTCTGTCTCCTCTGTGAACACTTCTTTGAATCTCTTGTTGAGTTCTTCACATACTTCCCGGTCATTTCCTGTTGTCTCTCCTCCTTCCTTCCTTAGCCTGATTACCTGGTCCTTGACTGTTGTTTTCCTCCTGATGTGGCTGTACAACAGTTTCGGGTCAGATTTGGCTTTCGCTGCTATGTCATTTTCATATTGTCTTTGGGCCTCCCTTCTTATCTGTGCATATTCATTTCTGGCTCTACGACTGTTCTCCTTATTCTCCTGGGTCCTTTGCCTTCTATATTTCTTCCATTCCCTAGCACACTTGGTTTTTGCCTCCCTGCACCTTTGGGTAAACCATGGGCTCATCCTGGCTTTTTCATTACTCCTGTTACCCTTGGGTACAAACCTCTCCTCAGCCTCCTTGCATTTTATTGCTACATATTCCATCATCTCATTAACTGGTTTCCCTGCCAGTTCTCTGTCCCACTGAACCCCATTCAGGTAGTTCCTCATTCCTGTGTAGTCCCCTTTCTTGTAGTTTGGCTTCATTCGTCCTGGCCTTCCTGCTTCTCCCTCCACTTGTAGCTCTACTGTGTATTCGAAGCTTACAACCACATGGTCACTGGCCCCAAGGGGTCTTTCATATGTGATGTCCTCGATATCTGCACTACTGAAGGTGAATACTAAGTCCAGCCTTGCTGGTTCATCCTCTCCTCTCTCTCTTGTAGTGTCCCTTACGTGTTGGTACATGTGTGTGTGTGTGTGTGTGCGTGTGTGTGTGTGTACTCACCTAGTTGTGATTTCAGGGGTCGATTCACAGCTCCTGGCCCCGCCTCTTCACTGGTCGCTACTGGGTCACTCCTTCTGCTCTATGAGCTTTATCAGACCTCTTCTTAAAGTTATGTATGGATCCTACCTCCACTACATCGCTTCCAAAACTATTCCACTTCCTGATAACTCTGTGACTGAAGAAATACTTCCTAATATCCTTGTCATTCATCTGAATTTTCAACTTCCAAATTTGACCATTGTTACTGTGTCCCATCTCTGGAACATTAGGTCTCTGTCCACCTTGTCAATTCGTTATCATATCCCCCTATCTCTCCTGTTCTCCAGTGTTGTCAGGTCGATTTCCCTGAACCTCTCCTCATATAACATACCCCTTAGTTCCGTTACTAGTCTTGTTGCAAACTTTGCACTTTCTCTAGTTTCTTTATGTGCTTTGCTAGGTGTGGGTTCCAAACTGGTGCTGCATACTGCATGTGTGTGTGTGTGTACTCACCTAGTTGTACTCACCTAGTTGAGGTTGCAGGGGTCGAGTCCAAGCTCCTGGCCCCGCCCCTTCACTGGTCGCTACTAGGTCACTCTCCCTGAACCATGAGCTTTATCGTACCTCTGCTTAAAGCTATGTATGGATCCTGACTCCACTACATCGCTTCCCAAACTATTCCACTTCCTGACTACTCTGTGGCTGAAGAAATACTTCCTAACATCCCTTTGATTCATCTGTGTCTTCAACTTCCAACTGTGTCCCCTTGTTACTGTGTCCAGTCTCTGGAACATCCTGTCTTTGTCCACCTTGTCAATTCCTCTCAGTATTTTGTAAGTCGTTATCATGTCCCCCCTATCTCTCCTGTCCTCCAGTGTCGTCAGGTTGATTTCCCTTAACCTCTCCTCATAGGACATACCTCTTAACTCTGGGACTAGTCTTGTTGCAAACCTTTGCACTTTCTCTAGTTTCTTTACATGCTTGGCTAGGTGTGGGTTCCAAACTGGTGCCGCATACTCCAATATGGGCCTAACGTACACGGTGTATAGGGTCCTGAACGATTCCTTATTAAGATGTCGGAATGCTGTTCTGAGGTTTGCCAGGCGCCCATATGCTGCAGCAGTTATTTGGTTGATGTGCGCTTCAGGAGATGTGCCTGGTGTTATACTCACCCCAAGATCTTTTTCCTTGAGTGATGTTTGTAGTCTCTGACCCCCTAGACTGTACTCCATCTGCGGTCTTCTTTGCCCTTCCCCAATCCTCATGACTTTGCACTTGGTGGGATTGAACTCCAGGAGCCAATTGCTGGACCAGGTCTGCAGCCTGTCCAGATCCCTTTGTATTTCTGCCTGGTCTTCGATCGAATGAACTCTTCTCATCAACTTCACGTCATCTGCAAACAGTGACACCTCGGAGTTTATTCCTTCCGTCATGTCGTTCACAAATACCAGAAACAGCACTGGTCCTAGGACTGACCCCTGTGGGACCCCACTGGTCACAGGTGCCCACTCTGACACCTCGCCTCGTACCATTACTCTCTGCTGTCTTCCTGACAAGTATTCCCTGATCCATTGCAGTTCCTTCCCTGTTATTCCTGCTTGGTCCTCCAGTTTTTGCACTAATCTCTTGTGTGGTACTGTGTCAAACGCCTTCTTGCAGTCTAAGAAAATGCAATCCACCCACCCCTCTCTCTCTTCTCTTACTGCTGTCACCATGTCATAGAACTCCAGTAGGTTTGTGACACAGGATTTCCCGTCTCTGAAACCATGTTGTCTGCTGGTGATGAGATCATTCCTTTCTAGATGTTCCACCATTCTTCTCCTGACAATCTTTTCCATGATTTTGCCTGCTATACATGTCAGTGACACTGGTTTGTAGTTTAGTGCTTCATGTCTGTCTCCTTTTTTAAAGATTGGTACCACATTTGCTGTCTTCCATGCCTCAGGCAATCTCCCTGTTTCGATAGATGTATTGAATATTGTTGTTAGGGGTACACATAGCGCCTCTGCTCCCTCTCTCAGGACCCATGGGGAGATGTTATCTGGCCCCATTGCCTTTGAGGTATCTAGCTCACTCAGAAGCCTCTTCACTTCTTCCTCGGTTGTGTGTACTGTGTCCAGCACATGGTGGTGTACCCCACCTCTCCGTCTTTCTGGAGCCCCTTCTGTCTCCTCTGTGAACACTTCTTTGAATCTCTTGTTGAGTTCCTCACATACTTCACTGTCATTTCTTGTTGTCTCTCCTCCTTCCTTCCTTAGCCTGATTACCTGGTCTTTGACGGTTGTTTTCTTCCTGATGTGGCTGTATAACAGCTTCGGGTCAGATTTGGCTTTTGCTGCTATGTCGTTTTCATATTGACGTTGGGCCTCCCTTCTTATCTGTGCATATTCGTTTCTGGCTCTACGACTGCTCTCCTTATTCTCCTGGGTCCTTTGCCTTCTATATTTCTTCCATTCCCTAGCACACTTGGTTTTTGCCACCTTGCATCTTTGATTGAACCATGGGCTCATCCTGGCTTTTTCATTATTCCTGTTACCCTTGGGTACAAACCTCTCCTCAGCCTCCTTGCACATTGTGACTACATATTCCATCATCTCATTAACTGGTTTCCCTGCCAGTTCTCTGTCCCACTGAACCTCATTCAGGAAGTTCCTCATTCCTGTGTAGTCCCCTTTCCTGTAGTTTGGTTTCATTCGTCCTGGCCTTCCTGCTTCCTCCTCCACTTGTAGCTCTACTGTGTATTCGAAGCTCAAAACCACATGATCGCTGGCCCCAAGGGGTCTTTCATATGTGATGTCCTCAATATCTGCACTACTCAAGGTGAATACTAAGTCCAGTCTTGCTGGTTCATCCTCTCCTCTCTCTCTTGTAGTGTCCCTTACGTGTTGGTACATGAAGTTTTCCAGTACCACCTCCATCATCTTAGCCCTCCATGTATCTTGGCCCCCATGTGGCTCCAAGTTCTCCCATTCGATCTCCTTGTGGTTAAAGTCGCCCATGATCAGGAGCTTTGCCCTACATGTATGAGCTGGAAATAAATGGTATAAAATACCGACACAATGGCAATATAAACACAAATGCAGTATAATGTGATCCTTTATTGACTACGTTTCGCCCACACAGTGGGCTTTTTCAAGTCACAAACAGAACTACCTGGGGTGGAAGGAACGCGAGTATTTATAGTCCGGCTGAGGTCAGGTGAAGAATGCTGCATCTGATGATGTACCGAGTTGGGTTGTAGAGTCTAAAAACTTGGGTAGCTTGGAAAGGAGACTGGACAAGTTTGTGAGCAGACCTTCTACAGTGTTCTTATGTGGGTTAGCGATGAAGAAGTTTCTTGGCAAGTGGTTCAGCTATGTTATAGAAGCCACTATTCTGGTTGAAGTTGTCGGATATAGAAATAAGTGATGATTCCAGGATTCTTCGGTATTGGGTGTTGTCTTCTGTGGCGATAAGTCTTGAGTTTCTGTAGTTTATCAAGTGGTTGTGTGAATTACGGTGTTGTACGCATGCATTCCTTGTGTCGTCAGACCTGCTTGCGTATTGGTGTTCTGAAATACGTGTTTGGAGGTCCCTTGATGTTTCGCCCACGTATAACTTGTTGCAGTCATTACAAGGGATTATGTATACCCCTGCAGAGGATGGAGGCTTGTCCTGCCTACTACTGGTATTCCAAGTATCTACCTCCACAACCACGACCATCAAGGACATCACCAGTAGTAGGCAGGACAAGCCTCCATCCTCTGCAGGGCTTCTATAACATAGCTGAACCACTTGCCAAGAAACTTCTTCATCGCTATCCCACATAAGAACACTGTAGAAGGTCTGCTCACAAACTTGTCCAGTCTCCTTTCCAAGCTACCCAAGTTTTTAGACTCTACAACCCAACTCGGTACATCATCAGATGCAGCATTCTTCACCTGACCTCAGCCGGACTATAAATACTCGCGTTCCTTCCACCCCAGGTAGTTCTGTTTGTGACTTGAAAAAGCCCACTGTGTGGGCGAAACGTAGTCAATAAAGGATCACATTATACTGCATTTGTGTTTATATTGCCACATGTATGAGCTCTTCTGGCCACTGCAGCCAGTGTGTCAACCATCGCTCTATTGCTCTCGTCATACTCTTGCCTTGGCCTCCTGCTGTTCTGTGGTGGGTTATACATCACTGCAATTATCACCTTGGGACCTCCAGAGTGAAGCGTTCCCGCTATGCAATCACTTTCTTCTCCGCTGTCTCCTCTCTCCAGCTCATCAAAATTCCATCGGTGTTTGATTAGCAATGCCACTCCTCCCCCCCCCCTGTTCCTTCTGTCTTTCCTCAGGATCTGGTATCCCATTGGGAAGATGGCATCTGTTATCATACCTGTAAGTTTGGTTTCTGTGATTGCTATGATGTCTGGTGATGCCTCTTTGACTCTTTCGTGCCACTCCTCCCACTTGTTTGTTATTCCATCAGCGTTTGTGTACCATACCTTCAGTTTCCTTTCCAACACTGTGTTTTAGGGAGCCTGTGGGGGTGGGAGACCTGGTAGCATACTGTGGGATTCTATGGTTGGGGGTTGGGTGGAAGCTGTGGGTATGGATTGTATTGTGTGTTGGGATGGTGTGATAGGTTGTGGGGTTCTGAGGATAGTTGTGTGTGTGCTTGCTCTTGCTGCTCTGTTCTGCTCTGACTGACCTCTGCTGGTTCCATCCTTGTCTCCTTTCCTAGCTCCTTTCGCTTTTTTGTCCTCTCCCTCAGCTGCTGTCTCTCTTTTTGTGTTCTGTCTCTGTCTAGGAACACCTTCTTGTACTCTTCCGAGCTTCTCAACCGTGATTTTTCTTGGAGGATCCTGTTCCGCACTGTTTCTGTCCTGAGAATCAGCTTGATCGGTCGGTTTCTCCCCTTCAAGTACCACCCTATTCTCTGAAAATTTACAATCTCGTCCATGTCTTCTCCCCCTATTTCCGTGATGATTTTCTCAATCTCCTTTCTTTCTTCCTGCCGTCTTTCAGTGTGTGTCCTTTCCTCTCTCTCCCGAAGCTCATGGATAAACACTGATTTTGCCCTTTCCTCCTCCCATTGCCTCTCCCTCTGTGACTCTGGTTCCTGTCTGTATGTGGCCATTTTCTCCCTTGATTTTTCCAGTGGCTCTTGGTAGCATGGTTGTGCCTCAGCATTCGACTTATCTCCCTCTCCATCTGCACCCATCTGCTCTTCCCTTCCACTCCCTGGCCCTTCTTTGCAGGCTGATAGGACCTTAGCATATTTCATATCTCCTTCCTTCCTGTTCAGCCTCTCAGCTTCGTATGGTGTGTCTTCTCTGGTCACTACCCCTGAGACTTGCTTCAGCCTGTTTACCTCAAATTCTAGGACCTTTACCCTGGCTACTGCAGTTTCGACTTGTGCCTCCCAATTCTTCGTCTCCTTCTCCAACCTCTTTTCCCATTTCACAGAGAGCTCTTTCTCCATTTTTTCAGAAAGCTCTCCTAATTTTCTCTCCCATTCTTGTTCTATCCTTTTCCACTGCTCCTCCATCCATTCCTCCCTACCAGTACCATTGTCATCTGATCCCTGATTCCTGCGAGTCCCAACCATTTTTTTTTTTTTTTTTATTAAAAGAGAAGGTGAAAAAGAAAAAAGGGGGAGAGAGTGAGAGAGAGGGAGAAAGAGAGAGAAGGGGAGGGTAGAAGGAGGGGAAAAGGGGAAGAAAGTGAGAGAGAAAGGGGGGAGTGACAAGGGAAGAGAGGGAGAGAGAGAGAATAGGAAGAGAGAGAGAAAGAGAGGAAGAGAGAGAGGGGGAGAGAGAGGGGGAAAGGGAGGGAGAGGGAGAGAGAGGAAGAGAGAGGAAGAGAGAGAGAGTGAGAGGAAGTGAGAGAGGAAGAGGGAGAGGAAGAGAGGATGAGAGAGAGAGAGAGAGAGAGAGAGAGAGAGAGAGAGAGAGAGAGAGAGAGAGAGAGAGAGAGAGAGAGAGAGAGAGAGAGAGAGAAAGAGAGAGGAAGAGAGAGGAGGGGAGAGGGAGGCGGGGGGGGGGGAAGGAAGGGTTAGAGGATCACTTCACAGGAAGGTGTGAAATCCTGTATATGGGTGTGTGTGTGTGTGTGTGTGTGTGTGTGTGTGTGTGTGTGTGTGTGTGTGTGTGTGTTTATGTGTGTGTGTGTGTGTGTGTTTATGTGTGTGTGCATGTGTGTGTGTTTATGTGTGTGTGCATGTGTGTGTGTGTGTGTGTGTGTGTGTGTGTGTGTGTGTGTGTGTGTGTGTGTGTGTGTGCTCGTGTGTATGTGTGCCCCCACTTTTAAGTATTCATACTGCTAATAAATATCATACTTATAAAACACAGAAAGTAATTAGGTTGTAAAATTTAGCTTGTCTGAGCTTCTAGGAGTGTCTGACGTCACCCTCGCTAGGCTTCCCCTCGCTAGGCTGCTCCTCGCTAGTCAACACTATCTTCACCTTATCTATGCTATTTCTGCTCTAATTCTGGTAATAGCTTGCAGGAGTGAGTGACCAGTATCTAACAGTGACGCAAGGCAGGATTCAGAACCCCCAAAACAACCCCAACAGGTGAGTGATACTTAAGCTGGCAGTGATGCGATGACAAGTTGCCAGATGCTGATGACGTAGCCTTCTATCACTATTTTGAAAATTCTTCACCTGTGATCTTTATAACCGTATATGCTCATGCATCCCGCGTCCCTCAGTGTCACTTATGATAGAGTACACTTCACTTATATTGGAATACACTTCACATTCGGTGTTACACTTTATATGTATAATGTCACACAACTGTTGTGACGTCACTGTTTCAGCAGGCCTAATGCCACGTTCCCTTGTTATATATTATATTTTTCCTTTCTACTTTTGCTTATTAACTTTTTCACTCTCACTGTATGGTGCCCCACATTTCACTTGTTATCCAATCTCTCGAAATTCTTGAACACCCGCTTCCACACTCACTTGAATCTTTGTATATTTGAATCTGTGTAGCAACAGAAGCCTATTAGCCACTAACGGTTTGACACTTTGAAATATTAAAGATTTCAGGCTTCCTCTCGACTTTTTTTAACTAATAACTCTGGTTATCACTCGTAGGATTGTTCACTGACGTTGTCACTACCACTGATTACTGCTAGCAGTTACAGCACGACTTAAAAACCACTAAAGTTCTCGGAGCCTTGTGACCCACGTCTGCTGACTGACTGTGTGTGTGTGTGTGTGTGTGTGTGTGTGTGAGTACACTCACCTATTTGTACTCACCTATTTGTGGTTGCAGGGGTCTAGTCATAGCTCCTGGCTCCACCTCTTCACTGATCGCTATTAGGTCCTCTCTCTCCCTACTCCATGAGTTTTATCAAACCTCTTCTTAAAACTATATATGGCTCCTGCCTCCACTACGTCACTTGCCAGACTGTTCCACTGCCTGACTACTCTATGACTAAACAAATACTTCCTAACATCCCTTTGGCTCATTTGAGTTTTCAACTTCCAATTGTGACCTCTTGTATCATTGGGATACGTTAGCAGGGATGTCAGCCAGTTCAGGGAGTGGTGGAGGCTCGATCCTTCCTCCACAGTGAAGAACAGAATGCTACACTTAACACTGCCATCGTGCTGGAACTCAACTATTGACAGTTAAGAGGCAGGACCCAGGCATAGCCTTAAGAAGAGGTACGATACGGCTCTCAAAGGCAGGCGAGAGCGAATCTAACAACAGCTAGTGAGGAGGAGGGACCAAGAGCTGAGTCCCTACCCCACAAGTCACATATGCAGTGAGTATAGGTGAGTACGAGTACCGGAGGAAGGAGCTGAGACGCGTCCCCTGCAACTACATAGAGGTGAATAAACACACACACACACACACACACACACACACACACACACACACACACACACACACATACACACACATACACACACACACACACACACACACACACACACACACACACACACACACACACACACACACACACACACACACACACACACACACACACACACACACACACACACACACACACACACACACACACACACACACGCACAGTGTTTATTCATGGGCTTCAGGAGAGCGAGGGAAGGACACACACTTAAAGACGGCAAGCAGAAAGTAGGGAGATTGAGAACATCATCACAGAAACAGGTGAAGAGGACATGTCCGAGATTGTAAATTTTCAGAGAATAGGGGGTATTTGAAAGGGAGAAAACGACCGACCAAGCTGATTTTCAGGACAGAAACAGTGCGGAACAAGATCCTCCAAGAGAAACCACGGTTGAAGGACACGGCAGAATACCAGAGGGTGTTCCTAGACCGAGACAGAATGCAAACAGAACGACAGCAGCTGAGGGACAGGTCATAAAAGCGAAAGGAGCTAGGAGGAGAGACAATGACAGAATCAGCAGAGGACAACCAGAGCAGGGCAGAGCAACAAGAGCAAGCACACACAGAACCATCCCCAAAATCCCACAACCAGTAACGCTATCCCAACACAAACAACAACCCACACCCACAGCTCCCACCCAACACTCAGCTATAGAATCTCACAGAACACCGCCAGGTCCCTCTCCCTCATAGACCCCCAAAACACAGTGTTGGAGAGGAAACTGAAGATATGGTACACCAACACTAATGGAATAACAAATAAGTGGGCAGAATGGCATCACCGGACATCATAGCTCTCACAGAAACCAAGCTCAAAGGTATGATAACAGATGCCATCTTTCCAACAGGATATCAAATCCTGAGGTAAGACAGAGGGAACAGAAGGGGTGGAGGAGTGGCACTGCTGGTCAAAAACCGAGGGGAGTTTGATGAGCTGGAAAGAGGAGACAGTGGAGAAGCAAGAGATTACATAGTAGGAACGTTTCAGTCTGGAGGTCCCAAGGTGGCAATTGCAGTGATGTATAATCTACCACAGAACACCAGGAGGCCAAGGCAACAGTATGATGAGAGTAATAGAGCGATGGTTGACACACTGGCTGAAGTGGCAAGAAGGGCTCGTGCGAGCAGGGCAAAGCTACTGATTATAGGTAACTTCAACCACAAGGAAATCGATTGGGAGAACTTGGAGCCACATGGGGACAAGAAACGGGGAGGTGGTACTGGAAAACTTCATGTTCCAACACGTAAGGGACACTACCAGAGAGGGAGAGAAGGGGATGAACCAGCGAGACTGGACCTAGTTTTCACCTTGAGTAGTGCAGATATTGAGGACATCACATATGAAAGACCCCTTTGGGGCCAGCATTCATGTGGTTTTAAAGTTTGAATACACAGTAAAGTTAAAAGTGGAAGGGGAAACAGGAAGACCCGGATGAACGAAGCCAAACTACATGAAGGGGAACTATGCATGAATGAAGAACTTCCTGAACTGGGTTCAGTGGGACAGAGAACTCGCAGGGAAGTCAGTAAATGAGATGATGGAATATGTGGCAACAATATGCAAGGACACTGAGCAGAGGTTTATACCCAAGGGTAACAGGAATAATGATAAAGCCAGGATGAGCCCATGGTTCATCCAAAGGTGCAGGGAGGCCAAAACAAAGTGTGCTAGGGAATGGAAGAAGTATAGAAGGCAAAGGACCCAGGAGAATAAGGAGAGCAGTCGTAGAGCCAGAAATGACTAATGACTATGCACAGGTAAGAAGGGAGGCCCAACGACAATATGAAAAAGACATAACAGCGAAAGCTAAATCTGACCCAAAGCTGTTGTACAGCCACATCAGGAGGAAAACAACAGTCAAGGACCAGGTAATCAGGCTAAGGTAGGAAGGAGGAGAGATCACAAGAAAAGACCACGAAGTATGTGAGGCACTCAACATGAGATTCAAAGCAGTGTTCACAGAGGAGACAGAAGGGACTCCAGAAAGACGGAGAGATGGGGTACACCACCAAGTGTTGGTCACAATATATACAACTGAGGAAGAAGTGAAGAGGCTTCTGAGTGAGCTAGACACCTCAAAGGCGATGGGATCAGATAACATCTCTCCATGGGTCCTCAGAGAGGTTGCAGAGGCGCTATGTGTACCCCTAACAACAATATTCAACACATCTATCGAAACAAGGAGATTATCTGAGGTATGGAAGACAGCAAATATAGTCCCAATTTTAAAAAAGGGGAGAGACAAGAAACACTAAACTATAGCCCAGTGTCACTGACGCATATAGTATGCAAAGTCATGGAGAAGATTATCAGGAGAAGAGTGGTGGGACAGCTAGAAAGAAATGAGCTTATTAACAACAGCCAGCATTCTTTCAGGGACGGGAAATCCTGTGTCACAAACCTACTGGAGTTCTATGACATGGTGACAGCAGTAGGACAAGAGAGAGAGGGGTGGGTGGATTGCATTTTCTTGGACTGTAAGAAGGCGTTTGACACAGTTTCACACAAGAGATTAGTGCAAAAACTGGAGGACCCGGCAGGGATAACAGGGAAGGCACTACATTGGATCAGGGAATACCTGTCAGGAAGACATTAGCGGCGAGGTGTCAGAGTGGGCACCTCTGACGAGTGGAGTTCCACAGGGGTCAGTCCTAGGACCGGTGCTGTTTCTGGTATTTGTGAACGACATGACGGAAGGAATAGACTCCGAAGCGTTCCTGTTTGCAGATCATGTGAAGTTGATGAGAAGAACCCAATTGGACGAGGACCAGGAAGAACTACAAAAGGATCTGGACAGGCTGCAGGCCTGGTTCAGCAATTGGCTCCTGGAGTTCAACCCCACCAAGTGCAAAGTCATGAAGATTGGGGAAGCGCAAAGAAGACCACAGACGGAGCACAGTCTAGGGGGACAGAGACTACAAACCTCACTCAAGGAAAAAGATCTTGGGATGAGTATAACACCAGGCACATCTCCAGAGGCACACATCAACCAAGTAACTGCTGCAGCATATGGGCGCCTTGCAAACCTCAGAACAGCATTCCGACATCTTAATAAGGAATCGTTCGTGACCCTGTGCACTGTGTATGTTATGCCCATGGAAATATAAACACAAATGCAGTATAATGTGATCCTTTATTGACAACGTTTCACCCACACAGTGGGCTTTTTCAAGTCACACACGGATCTACCTGGGGTTGGAAGGTACGAGAGTATTTATAGTATTTATAGTATATAGTATTTATGAGTATTTATACTCCCGTACCTTCCAACCCCAGGTAGATCCGTGTGTGACTTGAAAAAGCCCAATGTGTGGGTGAAACGTTGTCAATAAAGGATCACATTATACTGCATTTGTGTTTATATTTCCATTGTGTCGGTATTTTATACCATTTATTTCCATGTTATGCCCATATTGGAGTATGCGGCACCAGTTTGGAACCTAGCCAACCACGTAAATAAACTAGAGAAAGTGCAAAGGTTTGCAATGAGACTAGTCTCAGAGCTAAGTGGTATGTCCTACAAGGAGAGGTCAAGGGAAATCAACATGACAACACTGGAGGACAGGAGAGATAGGGGGTACATGATAACGACATATAAAATACTGAGTGGAATTGACAAGGTGGACAGAGACAGAATGTTCCAGAGATGGGACGCAGCAACAATGTGACACAGTTGGAAATTGAAGACACAGATGAATCACAGGGATGTTAGGAACTATTTATTCAGTCACAGAGTAGTCAGGAAGTGGAATAGTTTGGGAAGCGATGTAGTGGAGGCAGGACCCATACATAGCTTTAAGCAGAGGTATGATAAAGCTCATTGTGCGGGGAGAGTGACCCAGTAGAGGCCAGTGAAGAAGCGGGGCCAGGAGCTATGTATCGATCCCTACAATCACAACTAGGTGAGTACAACTGAGTACACACACACACACACACACACACACACACACACACACACACACACACACACACACACACACACACACACACACACACACACAGACATCGATCCAATCAATCGAACCTGCTGCTGGGAAACTCAGAGCGAGAGTGATGATACCTCCTGTCACTCTCCCGGTGAATTATTGACCTCCGGCCTTGTATAGAGCATGAATTATTTTCCCTAAGTGTTAACCAATGTGTAGAGAATTAGCCGTAATAGCCAGGTACCCAGGCAGATCACCCACCACCTGCAATTACCGCAGAAGGGTTGACGGCTGGACGACCATGTGGATTTTCCAAACAAGGGTCAAACGAATCTATTTGGTAAGTCGCCTCATTAGCGTCGCTCGGACGGCTTCCCTTAAAACTTCAAAATGTCCATTATAGCGATGTTAATTTGTGTTAATATTGACTACTTCGAGGTACTACAAAGAGGATATTACTTCGTATGTAAAGAGTACATGTTGACGAGGTACAGCTGTAGTGGGGGTTCAGTAACATGTTGACGAGGTACAGCTGTAGTGGGGGTTCAGTAACATGTTGACGAGGTACAGCTGTAGTGGGGGTCCAGTAACATGTTGACGAGGTACAGCTGTAGTGGGGTTTCAGTAACATGTTGACGAGGTACAGCTGTAGTGGGGGTTCAGTAACATGTTGACGAGGTACAGCTGTAGTGGGGGTTCAGTAACATGTTGACGAGGTACAGCTGTAGTGGGGGTTCAGTAACATGTTGACGAGGTATAGCTGTAGTGGGGTTTCAGTAACATGTTGACGAGGTACAGCTGTAGTGGGGGTTCAGTAACATGTTGACGAGGTACAGCTGTAGTGGGGGTTCAGTAACATGTTGACGAGGTACAGCTGTAGTGGGGGTTCAGTAACATGTTGACGAGGTACAGCTGTAGTGGGGATTCAGTAACATGTTGACGAGGTACAGCTGTAGTGGGGGTTCAGTAACATGTTGACGAGGTACAGCTGTAGTGGGGGTTCAGTAACGCTGTATCTGAAATTCTCATGTTTATCTTTAGTCTAATTCACAGACCGGGCCGCGGGGGCGTTGACCCCCGGAACTCTCTCCAGGTAAACTCCAGGTACAGCATAAATATGTGATTTTTTTAAATGGCGGGGGGGGGGTGGAGGTGTAGGAAACTTAGAGCCATTTAGACAGTTGATGTTTATCTATAGATATGTAACACTTGTGAGACAGTAAGATGTTTATCAACAATTGTGTAACACCTGTAAGTCGGTGAATGCCTGATCACTTACCATTCCTAGCATCAGTGAACTAGGAATTGCCTGATCACATATTATTCCTAGAACAACGGATATAGCCCCACTCCATAAAGGTGCCAGCAAAGCATTAGCTAAGAACTGTAGATCAATAGCTCCAACGTCCCACATCATAAAAATCTTTGAAACAGTGCAAACCGCTTGCATTCCCAAAAACTGCACAATCCAGGGCAACATGGGTTCAGGGAAGGTCGCTCCTGCCTCTCACAACTACTGGATTACTATGATATGGTCTTGGATGCAATGGAAGAAAAAGAGAATGCAGATGTAATACACACAGACTTTGCGATCATGGCGTAATAGCGTATATATATGCTAAAGGAATAACTGGCAAAGTGAGGAGATGGATCTTCAACTTTCTAAGCTTTCGAACACAAAGAGTAGTGGTCAACAGAGTAAAATTGGAAGCTGCTATAGTGAATATTTCTGTTCCACAAGGCACATTACTCACCCCCGATCCTGTTCCTCATCCTCGTATCAGACATAGACATAGATGTAATCCACAGCACCGTGTCATCCTTTGCAGACTATACTAGGATCTGCATGAGGCTGTCATCTATTGAGGACACAGTTAACCTCCAAGAAAATATAAACCAAATTTTTCAATGAGCAACAGAGAACAATATGATGTTCAATGAGGACAAATTTCAACTACTCCGTTATGGAAAAACTGGAGAAGATAATAATTAGAACTGAGTATACTACAAACTCTGATCATACAATAGAGCGGAAATAATGTGAGGGACCTGGGAGTGGAAATGTCTGAGGATCTAACTTTCAAAGATCACGACAGTGCCATGATCACAACTACAAAGAAAATGATAGGATGGATAATGAGAACGTTCGTAGCAAGAGATGCCAAGCTAGTGATGATCCTTGCCAAATCACTTGTTCTCTCTAGGCTGCAATATTTCTGTACATTAACATCTCCGTTCAAAGCAGGCGAAATTGCAGATCTAGAGAGTATACAGAGAACCTTTTCTGCACATATAAGTTCCATCAAACACCTCAACTACTGGGAATGCTTGGAAGCACTTGACTTGTACTCCTTAGAACGCAGGCGAGAGAGATGTATCATAATTTACGCTTGGAAAATCCTAGAAGGAATGGTCCCGAATCTGCACACAGAAATCACTCCCTACGAAAGTAAAAGACTGGGCAGGCCGTGCAAAATTCCCACACTGAAAAGTATAGGAGCCATTGGTACACTTAATGTGTGGGGCCTAATACTGTTCGACAGCCTCCCACCATGCATAAGGGGGATCACCAATAGGACCCTGGCTACCTACAGGAGGGAGCTGGACAGATACTTAAAGCCGGTGTAGATCAACCGGGCTGTAGTTCATACGTTGGACTACGTGGGACCAGCAGTAACAGCCTGGTTGATCAGGCCCTGATCCACAGGGAGGCCTGGTTGAGGACCGAGCCGCGGGGGCGTTGATCCCCGGAATACCCTCCAGGTAGACTCCAGGTAGCACCAGAGAACTAGGAATTGCCCGATCACTTACTGTTCCTAGCACCAGAGAACTAGGAGTTGCCTGATCACTTACTATTCCTAGCACCAGTGAACTAGGAGTTGCCTGATCACTTACTATTCCTAGTACCAGTGAACTAGGAGTTGCCTGATCACTTACTATTCCTAGTACCAGTGAACTAGGAGTTGCCTGATCACTTACTATACCTAGCACCAGTGAACTAGGAGTTGCCTGATCATTTACTATTCCTAGCACCAGTGAACTAGGAGTTGCCTGATCACTTACTATTCCTAGCACCAGAGAACTAGGAGTTGCCTGATCACTTACTACTCCATGCACCAGTGAACTAGGAGTTGCCTGATCATTCACTATTCCTAGCACCAGAGAACTAGGAGTTGCCTGATCATTCACTATTCCTGGTACGAGTGAACTAGGAGTTGCCTGATCATCTACTATTCCTAGCACCAGTGAGCTAGGAGTTGCCTGATCATTCACTATTCCTAGTACCAGTGAACTAGGAGTTGCCTGATCATTTACTCTTCCTAGCACCAGTGAACTAGGAGTTGCCTGATCATTCACTATTCCTAGTACCAGTGAACTAGGAGTTGCCTGATCATTTACTATTCCTAGCACCAGTGAACTAGGAGTTGCCTGATCATTTACTATTCCTAGCACCAGTGAACTAGGAGTTGCCTGATCATTTACTATTCCTAGCACCAGTGAACTAGGAGTTGCCTGATCACTTACTGTTCCTAGTACCGGTGAACTAGGAGTTGCCTGATCACTTAGCACCAGTGAACTAGGAGTTGCCTGATCACATACTATTCCTAGCACCAGTGAACTAGGAGTTGCCTGATCACTTACTGTTCCTAGCACCAGTGAACAAGGAGTTGCTTGATCACTTGTGATACCCAGCATTATACACAAATAGCCCTCACTTAGGAGAGTGAAACTTTTAACGACGTTTCGATCCTACTTATGTCATTAACAAGCATCTCTTACCAAAGGTTGTGTCTTGACTGAGAGAGTCGACATAGCGGCAAACTAACGCAGCAGGACAATATTACTTTTCTTTATCCTGACGGGACTTACAACCCCTGTCATAAAACACTGTGGCTTGTTCTGCCACGTGCCTTTCCGACTGACGACAGCAAGCACAGAACGACAGGTAACAGAAACGGGCTTCTATTGACTAACGTAGTATCGAGCCTCCACCTCTCCTCGGGCTGGATCACCCTCAGAGTCTTGTCTTCTTCTGCCACATCTAACCTAACACGTCTAGGTAAAACAGAGAAACACGAGACGGAGGATCTGTCGCCGAAATGTGTTTAGAAAAGAGGTTTCCTGGAGAAAGAGAGAGGTTAAAGGAGAGGTGAGGGAGGACAAGCAACCGAGAGAATGCGTGAGTCATCTTTAAATGTTGCTAGGAGCAAATGAAAATGGATAAAGATGAATAAATGGATAAAGCTTTGGGTGTAAAATTAACTTATCGCTTAAGAGTGTAAGTGGTGAAAAGTTGGTTGAGGAAGGGAAGGTATACTGGGTTGTTCAACAAAATAGGTGATGGTTCTGAGCAAACTTCACGAATGAGGAAGAAAACTTCACGAATGAGGAAGAAAACTTCACGAATGAGGAAGAAAACTTCACGAATGAGGAAAAAAACTTAAGGAATGAGGAAGAAAACTTCACGAATGAGGGAAAAACTTAAGGAATGAGGAAGAAAACTTCACGAATAAGGAAGAAAACTTCACGAATGAGGAAGAAAACTTCACGAATGATGAAGAAAACTTAAGGAATGAGGAAGAAAGGCTAAGATTTCTCCGAAGAAAGAGACAGAGTTAAGTGTCATGTAAGTGGGTGATGCAAGTGGACAGGATGAGAGTCAAGCAAAAGAAATCATATGTAATAATCTATGTGTAGCTCTTAAGTATTCTTTAAGTATTAGGAATAATTTCCCCGAAAATCATTGTATTCTAGTGACTTTCTTGTGGCTACCAATGTTTTTATTGCAAGTAACCTGCATTTTCTCTGTACTGCATAAGAGAAATAAAAAATTTAATTCAAATTTGAAAGTGGAGAAATAGACCTGGAAAGTGTTTGCTTGACGTATACCGAAGAAGGTAAGATACAGTATCTCAGGGGCAATAGAAGTATAGGTAAATAAACATGGTGTGTGTACTGGGTGAGGTGTATGGTAGAACTGTAATAGAAGGAGTTTTAGAAAAGAGAAAAGTAGAATTAAAGAGGAGCAAAAAGAATCTAGGAAGGGAATGGAATACGTGGGAGCATGTGCGCGTACCAATGCATTTAAGTGAGTAATATCTGGAAGTATACCGAGTACTCTTAACGAATTTATCATGACTCTCACCTTCCACAAATACTTCCAAAGTGACAACCACATCATCATGAAAAGTGTTCACGAAATTCTTTTACACATATAATACAATATACACTGATAGTATACCGACGGGCAGACTGCTCAGATCTGCATCATATCTAAGATATAGAGACTACTTACTTTCGCGACACTGCTTTCCAAGCATTCGTGGCAGCCACCACTGAAGCCTCCTGGTGGTGGGTCACTTCATACAAAAGTTATTACGACAATTATTAGTCGTAGCAGAAAAGAACTGGAGCAGTTCTGTTGACCTTATTTTCTTTTTAATTCAACTGCTGTCCCCCGCAATGGTAGGGTGACTCAAAGAAGGAAATTTATCCACTATCCCACTGGGGTAGAGGGCTAGAATTCTTTCCTAGAAAGTCATATGTGTTGTAAAAGACGACTAAAATGCAGTGAGCAAGGGGTTAGTGACTTGTCCTCTGCATTCAGTTATGAAAAAAGTCGAAGAAAATTTTGCCCTGTGTTGTGATTATTATATATGTGGAAACTCTAGAAGGTACGATGTAAAAGGTTTAGAAAACCGATAAGTTGAAGAATGAGACACTTGTGCAACATTTGGGAAGCTTTAAGATTCCTAAATCTAGAAGTTACGCTATCAGTATTTTCAGTATTGACGGGAGTAACCTAGTAATGAGTAACCTAGCAGTGAATAACCTAGCAGTGAGTAACCCAGCAGTGAGTAACCTAGCAGTGAATAACCTAGCAGTGAGTAACCTATCAGATCTTTGCATTGTGTTGGTCATAATGTGGGAACACAGTACTGTGTCAGTCTTGTTAATACTATTCAGACCTTTTTTGTTGTGCTTTCTATATCTATTGGCAAGTAAACTAATCTTTAGGAGCTCGTTAAGTAGTAACCTCAGTTCGATAGTTTAGAAAAAAAAACTCGACTCTTCACTAAGAGCTGAACTGTTAGCCACTTTAGTGACCTTCGTGCAGTGTTGAAGATCCTCTTTTGTTCTTTGATACCAAGCCAGTGTTGTTGATACCCTCCACTGTACCTACATCGTTTTGCTGGCACACATGCCACGGGTTCTCTGATACCTTCCAGCTTTCTTAGGTACTGTTCCTAATGCGTAAAACGAAGGATTCCTCAGAAGTCCCTGGGTTCTGATTCCAACTGTGTCAGTCTCAGAATCACTGATACCTTCCATCGTCACCAAGATCTTCTTTCTGAAGCATGCACCTGGGATCCCGCCGCTGGTACATCGAGCGTCCCTCAGGTAAGAGACACCTGGGATGAACGGAAGACTTGCTCTCCCCTCCCTGCTAAGTGAAACATGTCGAGACACACCTCTCCCGTGTTCACTGACTAGCGTTCTACCCACTTATGCTTTAATAAGACCACGGCAGATGGTCTTCCTACATGTTATCTTTCTCCCTCCCTCTCTCTCTCTCTCTCTCTCTCTCTCTCTCTCTCTCTCTCTCTCTCTCTCTCTCTCTCTCTCTCTCTCTCTCTCTCTCTCTCTCTCTCTCTCTCTCTCTCTCTCTCTCTCTCTCTCTCTCTCTCTCTCTCTCTCTCTCTTTGTTCATACTGATATAAAAACTCCCAAGAACTTAATTTGTGGAAATACAACACTCGATACTTAACTGAAATATTTAAGTCACGAAATAATGTAGGTGAGATAAGATCACACACATAGTGCACATGGGGTAAAGTTTGGGGGGTGGGGGGAAGGGGCGGTTGATTGTTGAAGGAAGACGGGAAGCAGGGGACAGAGGACGATGGGGGCTGGTAACCCCACCTCACTAATGTGAGAGGCTTGGCAACACCATCTTACCGATGTGAGGGGCCTGTTAACCCCACCTCAATAACATGAGAAGTATGGTAACCCAGTCGCATTGATGTGAGAGGTTTGGTAACCCCCGCCTCACTGACCTGACAGGTCTGGTAACCCCATTTCACTGAAGTGAGAAGTCTGGTAACCCTGCCTCAATAATGCGAACAACTTAGTAACCACGCCGCAATAAAGTCTGAGGTTTGGTAACCATGCCTCATACATGGGGTTTCTATGCCTGGTAACCCCATCTCACTGATGTGTGAAGCCTAGTAACCCCGCCTCACTAATATGAGAGGTCTGGTAACCCCAAGATACTTACTGATGAGAGCGACTTGGTAACCCCGCCTCACTGGGCTCGCCTCAGTATCTGGGTAAATACTCTCAGAATTTATTACAGCTATCAGTGAGACTTGAGTATTAAGGGGAGGAGGAGGAGGAGGGGAGGTAGTGAGGTGACAGAGAAGGATGAGAAGAAGAGGAAGAGAAGGAAGAGGGAAGAAAGAGTGGAAGGAGATGAGGAGGGAGCTTATATATATATATATATATATATATATATATATATATATATATATATATATATATATATATATATATATATATATATATATATATATATATATATATATATATATATATATATATATATATATATAATAATATAGGGAGGTACCACCTCTAGAACTGTCCTGGGGACCCTCATCCTCAGGGAAAAGAATAAACTTGCTTCAGGGAAAACTCAAGGTTCTCCCTGAAGCTGTTTAAGAATTTTCTCCTACCACCCCCTATATTTCAAGTATGTTTTATTTAAAGACAAAATACATTGGGCAAACATTCACAAAAATACAACAGAAAGTAAAACAACATAGGTAACTCAGAGTTACATCGCGAATACTTCGTCCAGCTCCCCGGCGGTGGACCGCGTGCCCAGAATGCTGCAGGCATTTCCTCTCTGGATTGTAACACTGAGTCTCTGAAAGAGGAAGCTGGTCGCCCTGTGGTCTTTGGTTTCTATGATGAGCTTTTCACCCAGCTCTTTGAAGAACTTTAGAGCACACTTGCCCCATGATCCAAGGGTCTCCGACCCTATTGGAATGAAGTTATAGCAAGGGGAAAGGTCTTCATATTTTCGGATCTTTTGGGTCTCCCTGTGGCTGGCAGCTCCACCCCGTTCTACTACGGAGTATGGCAAGTAGGTGTCTGCCAATGTGGCGGTACAGGTGAAGTCCCAGGCAATCTGCATTCCATCCTTCCAGGGTAGCATAGTAGCTCCATCAGGACGCTTTTGACTTCCATCAGACCTCTGTACTTGGGGTTCCCGTTGAGCTGGGCAACGGGCTGTGGTGAGGCTTTTCTTTATGATGTCATTGACCTCCTCATATCTGGCATACTTCCCTTCTGCTGTGTGACACACGAGACCATGAAGTCCGAATTGATCAGCTGTCGCCCTGCCGCAAATACACCTATGTTCGGTGAGGATGGGGGCGGCTAGGCGAAGAGCAACACCAATCCGAATGGCCTGTGGGTCGAGACGGGTGCCCAGGGAGGAATTGGGAACAGCTAACAGGAAATCTCCTGAGTGTGGTGCCGTCACTGCCAGGAGACGAACTTTGTGCTTTCCTGAAGCATTGGAGAGCCTTGTGTTGGCGTTTTTTTCCATAATCGGTTTGTCCCAGTGGGACTGTTTGTGATCTTTGGGAGGAGCTGGTCTACTGGAGGAGTCTGTAAGGGTGTCCCACCGAATCGCTGCTTCAGTAAACCTGGGGTCTTGAGCTCCTACCACGTCTCTCAAGCCTTCGGGAACTATCTTCTTGACTAATGCACTGGAAGCCAAACACGAAGACAGAAAAGCAGGTAAAGCAACATACGTTGCTTTACGCACCCCTATACCTCCCAGTCGCACTGGGAAGGTTGCTTGATCCCATTGCTCATCCTCTAGTGACAGGTTCAGTGCCTTCTTAAAAGTTGATCTCAGGTGTGCGTCATATTCATCGAGTGTTGGGTTGTCAAAAGAGGGTGCACACCTCACGGTGCACACCTCATCAGTATATATATGTATATATATATATATATATATATATATATATATATATATATATATATATATATATATATATATATATATATATATATATATATATATATATATATATATATATATATATATATATATATATATATATATATATATATATATATATATATATATATATATATATATATATATATCATATAGAACAGTTGCACAGTGGGAACAAAAGCTAATTATGCTTCCCAAGTCATATTTCATCACGCTCGAAGTAATTCATATATAGTATTGAGATCTATCAGCCTGAGCTAGGAGACTTCAGCAAGGCATTGAGAATATTGTCAGTTATTCCAGTAAGGGTTCATCAGCTACGGCAGCTTCACAGGTCAAGGATCACAGTGGAAATAAGTCACTTTGACTTTTTTTTAGTTTATCGTATGTAGTATACAGATATGTTACTAACCATACCACGGGCGGGGTGTCACTACGAGTTCGTGAGTCGAGATATGTAACTATGTATGATAATTGTACTTATGTGTACCTGTATCTAAATAAACTTGCTTACTTTCTTATTCCAGCAGAACTGGAGTTACTACGTATCACTTGGGAATCGCCATCTCTCAGGACAGCCTATCCATACACAGGAGATATGGAATTTTTATGAAGATATCTCCATTATCTCAAGAAAAGGAGCAAGAGAAATTATTTTTATGAGACAGAGGAAAGAGAAGAGATGGAAGAAGAACATGGATGTCTAAACAGATCTAAGAGCATAAATACATTAGTGAATAACAAAGCAGTCATTGTGTGCTGGAATTATGCAACTGCGTCTGTCTCGTGACAAAGTTTTTGTTAATAAATTCGAATATAAATCCATTACATCAGCAGTATATATATGTTATATAGAGAAAAATTTAAATATGCATATATAACTACACACACACACACAGACACACACACACACAAAGACACACACACACACACAGACACACACACACACAGACACACACACACACAGACACACACACACACACACACACACACACACACACACACACACACACACACACACACTGGCTAGAGTGGCCAGAAGAGCTCATGCATGCAGGGCAAAGCTCCTGATCATGGGTGACTTTAACCACAAGGAGATCGATTGGGAGAACTTGGACCCACGTGGGGGCCAAGATACATGGAAGGCTAAGATGATGGAGGTTGTACTGGAAAACTTCATGTACCAACACGTAAGGGACACTACAAGAGAGAGAGGAGAGGATGAACCAGCAAGGCTGGACTTAGTATTCACCTTGAGTAGTGCAGATATCGAGGACATCACATATGAAAGACCCCTTGGGGCCAGTGACCATGTGGTTTTAAGCTTCGAATACACAGTAGAGCTACAAGTGGAGGGAGAAGCAGGAAGGCCAGGACAAATGAAGCCAAACTACAAGAAAGGGGACTACACAGGAATGAGGAACTTCCTGAACGGGGTTCAGTGGGACAGAGAACTGGCAGGGAAGCCAGTTAATGAGATGATGGAATATGTAGCAACAAAATGCAAGGAGGCTGAGGAGAGGTTTGTACCCAAGGGTAACAGGAATAATGAAAAAGCCAGGATGAGCCCATGATTTACCCAAAGGTGCAGGGAGGCAAAAACCAAGTGTGCTAGGGAATGGAAGAAATATAGAAGGCAAAGGACCCAGGAGAATAAGGAGAGCAGTCGTAGAGCCAGAAACGAATATGCACAGATAAGAAGGGAGGCCCAAAGACAATGTGAAAATGACATAGCAGCGAAAGCCAAATCTGACCCGAAACTGTTGTATAGCCACATCAGGAGGAAAACAACAGTCAAGGACCAGGTAATCAGGCTAAGGAAGGAAGGAGGAGAGACAACAAGAAATGACCGAGAAGTATGTGAGGAACTCAACAAGAGATTCAAAGAAGTGTTCACAGAGGAGACAGAAGGGGCTCCAGAAAGACGGAGAGGTGGGGCACACCACCATGTGCTCGACACAGTGCACACAACCGAGGAAGAAGTGAAGAGGCTTCTGAGTGAGCTAGATACCTCAAAGGCAATGGGGCCAGATAACATCTCCCCATGGGTATTGAGAGAGGGAGCAGAGGTGCTATGTGTACCCCTAACAACAATATTCAATACATCTCTCGAAACAGGGAGATTGCCTGAAGCATGGAAGACAGCAAATGTAGTCCCAATCTTTAAAAAGGGAGACAGACATGAATCATTAAACTACAGACCAGTGTCACTGACATGTATAGCATGCAAAATCATGGAGAAGATTATAAGGAGAAGAGTGGTGGAACACCTAGAAAGGAATGATCTCATCAACAGCAGCCAACATGGTTTCAGGGACGGGAAATCCTGTGTCACAAACCTACTGGAGTTCTATGACATGGTGACAGCAGTAAGACAAGAGAGAGAGGGGTGGGTTGATTGCATATTCTTGGACTGCAAGAAAGCGTTTGACACAGTTCCACACAAGAGATTGGTGCAAAAACTGGAGGACCAAGCAGGGATAACAGGGAAGGCACTACAATGGATCAGGGAATACTTGTCAGGAAGACAGCAGCGAGTCATGGTACGTGGCGAGGTGTCAGAGTGGGCACCTGTGACCAGCGGGGTCCCACAGGGGTCAGTCCTAGGACCAGTGCTGTTTCTGGTATTTGTGAACGACATGACGGAAGGAATAGACTCTGAGGTGTCCCTGTTTGCAGATGACGTGAAGTTATTCTCAGGTGCTAAAGTTAATAAGTTCACTATTTTGCCATTATACTCCAAAGCTCATTTATTTGATTACCACTTTATTGTTCACCACAACTTATATTAGTCCCTTTTACATTATAATTTTATATTATAATTCTAACTTTAAAGAATTACCTTTAAAGTACTACCTACTATCATATTCCCAAGCTCCATTATTTGATCATCACTTTATTTGTTCACCACAAATTATTTTAGTCCCTTTTATATTGTTCTCCTTTATTTTAGCTTTAAAAAACTACCTTAGCTCATTAGTTTTTACATTTGTTAAATAATTCAGGTGCTATTTTTTTAGCTTTAGAATATTTACTTTATTTTTTACTTAATTCTAACTATAGATTCACTACAAATCTTATGATTACAAGCAGTGATCCTGATACCAACCTCTTATTTAATGACTTAAATGATTCAAACAGTTACTGTAATTACTACACAGCAGAACAATCAAAGGCACTTCTCAGAGCCAACAACAACATAACTATCTTTAACTACAATATCAGATCTTTAAGCAAGCATTATGATGACCTCCTAGCATTACTAAATTCCTTGCATGCCAATATGTCCATCATTACACTAACTGAAACCTGGCTAAAGCCTGATACTACAGATGTCTATGCCATTCCTGGTTACACAGCCATACACAACTGTAGGCCAGACCAACAAGGGGGTGGCACAGCTATATACTACTCAGACCAACTAGAATGTATCACTAATACTTGCACAAGGGATGAACATGGGGAATATATAATAGCTAAATTCAAATCCAACTACCTACTAAAACCTCTCACAGTGATAAACATCTACAGAGTTCCACAATCAAACATTAGCCAATTTAGTCAAAACCTAGGAAGTATGATAACTGATGCACGCATGAACAAAGATCACTTACTACTCTCAGGTGACTTCAATATAAATCTCCTGCAAGACCAGGACCCACACGTTACTGAATTCACAAACACAATGAGTAACTGCATGTTGCTACCAACAGTAACAAAACCTACAAGAGTTACAGAGACTAGTGTTTCCCTACTTGACCACATCTGGACCAACACCATATCCCCTTTAAAATCAGGCATAATTACAGATAATACCACAGACCACTACCCTACTTTCCTCATAACAACTCTTGGTAAACTACCCCAAGACACTACTAAAGTCACCTTCAGACTTCACAATGAGGCAGCCATTAATAACTTCACAACAGCAGTAATAAACATTGACTGGCACACTGAGCTAGAAATCTATACAGATATTGACGAATGTTTTAATAATTTTCTAAAAAAGACCCAATACCTTTATAACAAGCACTGCCCTAAAAAAACTAAACAGATGACAGCTAAGAGACTGAACAGTCCCTGGCTAACACCCAGCATTCTCAAATCCATAAATACAAAACACCGATATGAAAAACAGTACAGAATGGGTCACATAACCAGAGACCAAACAAAACGTTACTCGTCAATCCTAACCAGCCTGATAAGAAGGGCAAAAAAATTGTATTATGGGAACAGATTATCCAACTTACGAGGTGATATAAAAAAGACCTGGAAGACCCTATCAGAAATTCTGGGAACAAAAAAGATATCACGACATAGCGAAATAAAATTAGCAAAATCAGATGAACCCCAACTCCCACCAACAGAAACAGCAAACAGACTCAATGATTTCTTCTCCACTATAGGTCAAAACCTTGCCAATAAAATCCCATGCTCAGATACCCCACCAAATGACTACCTCACTGGCAACTACCCGAACACACTGTTCCTAGCTCCGACTAACCCATACGATGTCTCCCTTATTATCAACGCACTGAAAAACAAGGCAGGAGATTTAAATACCTTACCACCCTTTATATACAAAAAAGCGTCACAAGTACTATCACCAATCATTGCAACACTCTTTAACAAATCCATTGAATCCTCCACCTTCCCTACAGTTCTCAAAATAGCAAGGGTCACCCCGATCCATAAAGGAGGAGACCAAACAGAGTTGAATAACTATAGGCCAATATCCAATTTACACCCTCTCTCAAAAATCTTCGAAAAATTAATTCATAAACGAATCTACTCCTACCTCATCTCCCAAAACATACTCAACCCCTGCCAATTTGGATTCAGGCCTAATAAAAATACTAATGATGCTATTATACACATGCTAGAACATATATAGACTGCAATAGAGAAAAAAGAAGTCCCACTGGGGATCTTCATTGACTTACGTAAAGCTTTTGATACAGTTGACCATGACTTGCTCCACGTAAAATTGTCACACTATGGTATAAGAGGGCACTCCCTCAACTACCTCAAGTCTTACCTCAGCAACAGAAGCCAATATGTGTACGCAAATGGGGCAAACTCTTCTGCACAACCAATTACAGTTGGTGTCCCACAGGGAAGTGTCCTTGGCCCTCTTCTCTTTCTCCTATACATAAATGACCTACCAAATGCTTCGCAATTACTCAAACCCACACTTTTTGCAGATGACACCACATACGTCTTCTCTCACCCGAGCCCAGTCACGCTAGCCAATACTGTAAACACCGAATTACAGAAAATATCTACCTGGATGAGGACTAACAAACTTACACTAAACATTGACAAAACCTACTTCATTCAGTTTGGTAACAGAGCTACAGATGTACCTCTTAACATAACGATAAACGGATCACCTATCACAAAGCTAACAGAGGGAAAATTCTTAGGAATCCACCTCGATAATAGACTCAAATTTCATACACATATACAACAAATTTCTAAGAAAATTTCCAAGACTGTAGGCATACTATCGAAGATACGGTACTATGTTCCACAGTCAGCCCTCCTGGCCCTTTATCACTCTCTTATTTACCCCTATCTCACCTATGGAATTTGTGCATGGGGCTCAACAACAACTAACCATCTCAGACCACTAATTACCCAACAAAAGGCTGCAGTTAGAATGATAACAAATTCTCACTACAGGCAGCACACTCCACCAATATTCAATACACTCAACCTACTCACCATACAAAACATCCATACTTATTATTGCACCTATTACATACATAGAACACTTAACTCTGATATTAACCCTCCCCTCAAACATCTCCTTGCCAACCTCAACAGAACACATGACCATAATACAAGGCACAGATCACTCTTTGATGTTCCTCGTGTCCATCTCACGCTTTGCAAAAACTCAATGCACATAAAAGGCCCTAAAATCTGGAACTCATTACCTGTATATATAAAAGAAACACTACCTGTTTATAAATTCAAGTCTCTTCTCAAAGTTCACTTACTCACTCAAAACCAAATAAATACTGAATAACTGAACCTTAAAATTATATCACATAAATGTTAAACCTAGGACCCAATCTAACTTTGTTATTTTTTTAAATACACTACCTAACAGAATACTGCATTCTACTGAATGTACAGCAATGCATGCAACCATATGATCTGTCTTTGTAATACTCATTTGTGCTTTATAGTTATCTGTTTACAATAATGTCTTATCACTGATTTCATCATTGCTTAGTTAATCTTAAGTTAATTATCAGCCAGCCCGTAATGCTATGCATATAAGTGGCTTTGGCATCCTGCTCTTACCTGTATTTTTTTGTACCTCTGTATGTATGCTAAAATTTCTGAATAAATAAATAAATAAATAAAATAAGAATTCACTCGATCGAAGACCAGGCAGAACTACAAAGGGATCTGGACAGGCTGCAGACCTGGTCCAGCAATTGGCTCCTGGAGTTCAATCCCACCAAGTGCAAAGTCATGAAGATTGGGGAATGGCAAAGAAGACCGCAGACGAAGTACAGTCTAGGGGGCCAGAGACTATAAACCTCACTCAAGGAAAAAGATCTTGGGGTGAGTATAACACCAGGCACATCTGAAGCACACATCAACCAAATAACTGCTGCAGCATATGGGCACCTAGCAAACCTCAGAACAGCATTCCGACATCTTAATAAGGAAACGTTCAGGACCCTGTACACCGTGTACGTTAGGCCCATATTGGAGTATGTGGCACCAGTTTGGAACCCACACCTAGCCAAGCACGAAAAGAAACTAGAGAAAGTGCAAAGGTTTGCAACAAGACTAGTCCCAGAGCTAAGAGGTATGTCCTACGAGGAGAGGTTAAGGGAAATCAACCTGACGACACTGGAGGACAGAAGAGATAGGGGGGACATGATTACGACATACAAAATACTGAGAGGAATTGACAAGGTGGACAAAGACAGGATGTTCCAGAGATTGGACACAGTAACAAGGGGACACGGTTGGAAGCTGAAGACACAGATGAATCACAGGGATGTTAGGAAGTATTTCTTCAGCCACAGAGTAGTCAGTAAGTGGAATAGTTTGGGAAGCGATGTAGTGGAGGCAGGATCCATACATAGCTTTAAGCAGAGGTATGATAAAGCTCACGGCTCAGGGAGAGTGACCTAGTAGCGATCAGTGAAGAGGCGGGGCCAGGAGCTCGGACTCGACCCCCGCAACCTCAACTTGGTGAGTACAACTAGGTGAGTACACACACACACACACACACACACACACACACACACACACACACACACACACACACACACACACACACACACACAGACACACACACACACACACACACACCTGACAGGGAGGCAGCAACGAGTCATGGTACGTGAAGAGGTATCACAGTGGGCGCCTGTTACGAGCGGGGTCCCACAGGGGTCAGTTCTAGGACCAGTGCTATTTTTGATATATGTGAACGACATGATGGAAGGAATAGACTCTGAAGTGTCCCTGTTCGCAGATGACGTGAAGTTGATGAGAAGAATTAAATCGGACGAGGATGAGGCAGGACTGCAAAGAGACCTGGAGAGGATGGACATGTGGTCCAGTAACTGGCTTCTCGAATTCAATCCAGCCAAATGCAAAGTCATGAAGATTGGGGAGGGGCAAAGAAGACCGCAGACAGAGTATAGGCTAGGTGGACAAAGACTACAGACCTCACTCAGGGAGAAAGACCTTGGGGTGACCATAACACCGAGCACATCACCGGAGGCACACATCAACCAAATAACTGATGCAGCATACGGGCGCCTGGCAAACCTGAGAATAGCGTTCCGATACCTTAATAAGGAATCGTTCAAGACACTGTACACTGTGTATGTTAGGCCCATACTGGAGTATGCAGCACCAGTCTGGAACCCACACCTGGTCAAGCACGTCAAGAAGTTAGAGAAAGTACAAAGGTTTGCAACAAGGCTAGTCCCAGAGCTCAAGGGAATGTCGTACGAGGAAAGGTTAAGGGAAATCGGACTGACGACACTGGAGGACAGAAGGGTCAGGGGAGACATGATAACGACATACAAGATACTGCGGGGAATAGACAAGGTGGACAGAGATAGGATGTTCCAGAGAGGGGACACAGGGACAAGGGGTCACAACTGGAAGCTGAAGACTCAGACGAGTCACAGGGACGTTAGGAAGTATTTCTTCAGTCATAGAGTTGTCAGCAAGTGGAATAGCCTAGCAAGTGAAGTAGTGGAGGCAGGAACCATACATAGTTTTAAGAAGAGGTATGACAAAGCTCAGGAAGCAGAGAGAGAGAGGGTCCAGTAGCGATCAGTGAAGAGGCGGGGCCAGGAGCTGAGTCTCGACCCCTGCAACCACAATTAGGTGAGTACAATTAGGTGAGTACACACACATAATGCACACAGTACCACTCGCATATATGTAGTGGTACATCTGAGTAAATATTACTAACCTGTGCTTACAACCCTGCAAGCAGCAATGATTCTTTTTAGTTACAGGAAACGGAAAAAAATGGCTAGAAATGGTAAGAATATACCCGTACCTAGGAACCATCCTGGAGTGGAACCGTAGCCAGTGGCAGAGTCACCAGACCCACTGATACTGTAGCCAGCAAAAAACTCCCACAGTTGAGTGAGAAACAACATAATACTGTATCGCTTCTTTTTTTCGCAAACTAGAAAATACCGTTCATTTTCAGTCTCCTGAATGAGTCAAATGCAGTGTTTACTGCCTTGAGGAAAACCCACGTAACTCTGTGTACAGTCTTCATGGCTGTGACCACAAAAAACAAACAACAAGGAGGGGTCGATGTTTATATTAAAGAGTTGTTCATATACACCGAGTTACTTAACACCGTTACTGATGAGGTCGATGTTATGGTGGTTAAAATTGAAAATCAGTACCTTATTACTATAAATGTGTTATAAACAACCAGATGCAACTTCCCAGCAGATCGAAGATCAACTGAAAATTGAGCTTGTCTTGAAGACCTGTCAAACCCAACCCCAAATATATTGTTGCTCGGTGACTTCAATTTAAGACAAAAATGAAAGAATGTAGCAAAGACTGTAATAGTAGAAAGAAGTCCAGAAGCTAGTGTGGATAAACAGACTCACACAACTGCAACAAATCCACCTTATGCCAGCAAATAGCAGAACCGACCAGACTAGAAAATACTTTAGCCTTATACTCACAAATAATGAAGACGTGGTTCGGAACATTATAGTGTTGAAGACAGTAAATACAGATCACAACTTACTGTAATATGCTGGTAAGACGATATGATAAACAATAACTTAAACCAGTCAGTCGAGAGGAAGAGCTCAGTTACATTAGAAGTATGTTACAGATACATACCATTAAGAAGGAGGAGGAGGAGAATGTTGGAAAGAGAGAGGCGTGCCCTCTATATGAGAAGACGATGAATAACAAAGCTCCTTTGAAAAACGAAAAAACATAACACTGACTACACAGTTAGAAAATGTTGACCTAAAACTGAATACATCATTAAGAGTACAGGAGAGACGGAGGAAATTGAAAGCCATAAGTGAAATTGAGAGAAAAACAAAAATATTTTTTCCTTATATTTAAAAATCCAAATCCAAATTTGTTTTAGAGTATCGGGCTTTTGATTAAAGGAGATGGAACATACTCCGATGACAACAAAGAAGTGAGTGAAAAACTTAAGTCTCAACACAACTCAGCATAAAGACTGACCACCCAAGTGAGGTCTTCATGAATGAACTACAAAACAGTGCAGACATCTCCCTAGTCTCTGATATAATGCAAAAACCATTTGACTTTGAAGACGCCAATGATTGCATGTCCATGCACTCTGCTCCAAGACAAGACTCGTTTGACTCCATGGTCATCAAAAATTGCAAGAAACCCTTATCGCGTGCATTAAATATTCTATGGAAATGATACCTAGACACTGGAGTCAGCTGGCAGTCATTAAGAAAACCACTGATGCTGCCCCACTACTCAAAGGTAGCAGTACACCAGTTGTAAAAAAAATGTATATACTAATAGCATACACGCTTTTTGAAAGGGTTGTATGAAGCAAGATTACAGATCACATGGAAACATAGCAGTTGCACAACCCAGGTTAACATGAGCTTAGAACAGGTCGCTGCTGCTGGATCATTGTGACATGTTCTTGGACGCACCTAAAGACAAGTAAAACGCAGATGTAGCGTGGCGTGCATCGAGCACACTACAATTTATTCGTCGTTTATCACACACTTATTGGCATGCCATTTCTACCAACAAACTGGTACTTCAAAATGGAGCAGTTATGGGGCCCCACTGATCTATTACATGTCCAGTTCAATCAACCAATAACACGAGAGCTGGCCCCCCTAACTGAGGTGATGTGCGATTTACCTTTTGGTTGTGGGTCAGATGTTCACATAAGCTGATCGTGTACACTCACACTCTATCTTGTTTATTCTGAGGTGTACTGTTGATTTAACTTTGTAAATACTGTACATATCTTAATGAAGGGAATGTATGGGTAAATAAAAGAAAACTGCTTCCCTTTGTTTGTCATTGTCTTTGGTTGTTTGGGTTGATTTTTGTCTTGAGATTTCAGATACGGTCAAGTACAAAAGGCCTTAGTAATGCGTACCTACGTTCATAATATGTAGTATACAATGACAGTGTAAAAGTCTTTGACAAGTGCAACCATGGGGTAATTACACACAAAATGCATGCAAAAGGAATAACTAGGAAGGTCGACAGATGGACAGTTAACTTCTTAACAAACAGAGCTCAACGAGTAATAGTAAACTGAGGGGAAATTCAGGAGTTGCTACAGTGAAAATTTCTGTCAACTCCTTCTCAACCCTCCCCCCCCCCCCCCGGCACTATACTCGCAACACTTCTCTTTCTCATTCTTCTTGAGCACACTACAAGAAAACACAGTAAGTGTCCGGGGCTCAAGACTGTTCAACAGCCTCCCACCAGGCATAAGGTGAATTATCAATAGACCCCTGACTGCCTTCAAGACGGAACTGAAATGTTAGTTAAGATCAGTACCCCACCAGCCAGGCGGTGGTTCGTACGTTGGACTGTGAATATTAAAATGCAGACATTATGGCTGTCCACCTGTTTACAGGATTACGTGAGGCCAGTAGTAACAGCCTGGTTGGTCAGGACCTGATGCACCGGGAGGCCTGGTCAAGGACTAGGCCGCAGGGGCGTTGCCTCCCGAAACATTCTCAAGGTAAACTCCAGGTAGACTCATATCTGTTATAGACAGTGGCATAAATCATTGCACTGCATCATCCTTTACAGACGACACTAGGATCTGCATGAATATGGCAACCATAGAAGACACAAATTTCAATTACTACGTCACGAAAGAATGGATGAAATAGAAATCACATGGGAGAAGAGGAGTGATAAGAGAGAACTTTTCAACTGTTAAGGATCACGATTCTTCCATGCCCTCCCAGCACGAATAAGGAGGATTACCAACAAACTGCACCTAGCTGTCTGCAAGAAACTCAAGACATTTCTCAAAACAGCTCCTGATCAGCCGAGGTGAGGTGCACACGGTGGACTACGGGCTTCGGCTACTAACAGCTGCATTGGTCAGGTTAGTTACCAGGAGACTTGGTCTGGGACCGGGCCGCGGGGGCGGTGACCTGCATTCTTAATGTTTATAGGTATATTAATATTAACAAAGACGTATTTTAACACAGTGAGAGGCAATGTTGATAACACCTTCATATGTATGTATACTCATAAGCACACACACACTCAACACACACTCAAATATATATATATATATATATATATATATATATATATATATATATATATATATATATATATATATATATATATATATATATATATATATATATATATATATATATATAAATATATATATATATATATATATATATATATATATATATATATATATATATATATATATATATATATATATATATATATATATATATATATATATATAAAATTATGTATGTATTATCACAAGCACCTACGTACAGACACATGGAAGACGAAAAAGTCAGCATTGAAGAGAGGGGTGATGGAGAGGGGAGGAAGGAGGGAAGAAAGAAAAAGACTAAAACGCCCTTCCCTCCCTTTCCTCCCTTCCCACCCTTCCCTCCCATCCCTCCCTTCCCTCCCTTCCCTCCCTTCCCTCTCTTCCCTCCGTTCCCTCTCTTTCCTCCCTTCCCTCACTTTTCTACCTTAAGATGCTAGAAAAAATAGTCAAATTTTAATTGATGGTCCACACGCCTACACACGCCGCTGCTGCACGCCCACACACGTCCCTGCTGCACGCCCACACACGCCGCTGCTGCACGCCCACCCACGTCCCTGCTGCACGCCCACACACGCCGCTGCTGCACGCCCACACACGTCCCTGCTGCACGCCCACACACGCCCCTGCTGCACGCCCACACACGCCCCTGCTGCACGCCCACACACGCCCCTGCTGCACGCCCACACACGCCCCTGCTGCACGCCCACACACGCCCCTGCTGCACGCCCACACACGCCCCTGCTGCACGCCCACACACGCCGCTGCTGCACGCCCACACACGCCGCTGCTGCACGCCTACACACGCCGCTGCTGCACGCCCACACACGTCCCTGCTGCACGCCCACACACGCCCCTGCTGCACGCCCACACACGCCCCTGCTGCACGCCCACACACACGCCTGCTGCTCGGCCTCTCACGCCCCTGCTGCACGCCCACACACGCCCCTGCTGCACGTTCACACACGCCCCTGCTGCACGCCCACACACGCCCCTGCTGCACGCCCACACACGCCCCTGCTTCACGCCCACACACGCCGCTGCTGCACGCCCACACACGCCGCTGCTGCACGCCCACACACGCCCCTGCTGCACGCCCACACACGCCCCTGCTGCACGCCCACACACGCCCTTGCTGCACGCCCACACACGCCCTTGCTGCACGCCCAGACACGCCCCTGCTGCACGCCCACACACGCCGCTGCTGCACGCCCACACACGCCCCTGCTGCACGCCCACACACGCCGCTGCTGCACGCCCACACACGCCGCTGCTGCACGCCCACACACGCTACTACTGCACGCCCACACACGCCCCTGCTGCACGCCCACTCACGCCCCTGCTGCACGCCCACACACGCCCTTGCTGCACGCCCAGACACGCCCCTGCTGCACGCCCACACACGCCCCTGCTGCACGCCCACACACGCCGCTGCTGCACGCCCACACACGCCGCTGCTGCACGCCCACACACGCCCCTGCTGCACGCCCACACACGCCCTTGCTGCACGCCCAGACACGCCCCTGCTGCACGCCCACACACGCCGCTGCTGCACGCCCACACACGCCCCTGCTGCACGCCCACACACGCCGCTGCTGCACGCCCACACACGCCGCTGCTGCACGCCCACACACGCTACTACTGCACGCCCACACACGCCCCTGCTGCACGCCCACACACGCCCCTGCTGCACGCCCACACACGCTCTTGCTGCACGCCCAGACACGCCCCTGCTGCACGCCCACACACGCCGCTGCTGCACGCCCACACACGCCGCTGCTGCACGCCCACACACGCTCCTACTGCACGCCCACACACGCCCCTGCTGCACGCCCACACACGCCCCTGCTGCACGCCCACACACGCACCTGCTGCACGCCCACACACGCCCCTGCTGCACGCCCACACACGCCCCTGCTGCACGCCCACACACGCCGCTGCTGCACGCCCACACACGCCGCTGCTGCACGCCCACACACGCCCCTGCTGCACGCCCACACACGCCCCTGCTGCACGCCCACACACGCCCCTGCTGCACGCCCACACACGCCCCTACTGCACGCCCACAAACGCCGGTGCTGCACGCCCACAAACGCCGGTGCTGCACGCCCACACACGCCTCTGCTGCACGCCCACACACGCCGCTGCTGCACGCCCACTCACGCCGCTGCTGCACGCCCACACACGCCGCTGCTGCAAGCCCACACACGCCGCTGCTGCACTCCCACACACACCGCTGCTGCACGCCCACACACGCCGCTGCTGCACGCCCACACACGCCGCTGCTGCACGCCCTCAAACGCCCCTGCTGCACTCCCACACACACCGCTGCTGCACGCCCACACACGCCGCTGCTGCACGCCCACAAACGCCGCTGCTGCACTCCCACACACGCCGCTGCTGCACGCCCAGACACGCCCCTGCTTCACTCCCACACACGCCGCTGCTGCACGCCCACAAACGCCCCAACTGCACTCCCACACACGCCGCTGCTCCACGCCCACAAAAGCCCCTGCTGCACGTGGACACACGCCACTGCTGCACACACACAAAAGCCCCTGCTGCACGCCCACAAACGCCGCTGCTGCACTCCCACACACGCCCCTGCTGCACGCCCACACACGCCCCTGCTGCACGCCCACACACGCCCCTGCTGCACGCCCACACACGCCCCTACTGCACGCCCACACACGCCGGTGCTGCACGCCCACAAACGCCGGTGCTGCACGCCCACACACGCCGCTGCTGCACGCCCACACACGCCGCTGCTGCACGCCCACTCACGCCGCTGCTGCACGCCCACACACGCCGCTGCTGCACGCCCACACACGCCGCTGCTGCACGCCCACACACGCCGCTGCTGCACGCCCACACACGCCCCTGCTGCACGCCCACACACGCCCCTGCTGCACGCCCACACACGCCGTTGCTGCACGCCCACAAACGCCGGTGCTGCACGCCCACACATGCCGCTGCTGCATGCCCTCAAACGCCCCTGCTGCACTCCCACACACACCGCTGCTGCACGCCCACACACGTCGCTGCTGCACGCCCACACACGCCGGTGCTGCACGCCCACACACGCCGGTGCTGCACGCCCACACACGTCGCTGCTGCACGCCCACACACGCCGGTGCTGCACGGCCACACACGCCGCTGCTACACGCCCACACACGCCGCTGCTGCACGCCCTCAAACGCCCCTGCTGCACTCCCACACACACCGCTGCTGCACGCCCACACACGCCGCTGCTGCACGCCCACAAACGCCGCTGCTGCACTCCCACACACGCCGCTGCTGCACGCCCAGACACGCCCCTGCTTCACTCCCACACACGCCGCTGCTGCACGCCCACAAACGCCCCAACTGCACTCCCACACACGCCGCTGCTCCACGCCCACAAAAGCCCCTGCTGCACGTGGACACACGCCACTGCTGCACACACACAAAAGCCCCTGCTGCACGCCCACAAACGCCGCTGCTGCACTCCCACACACGCCGCTGCTGCACGCCTACGAACGCCCCTGCTGCACGCCCACACACGCCGCTACTGCACGCCCACAAAAGCCCCTGCTGCACGTGGACACACGCCACTGCTGCACACACACAAAAGCCCCTGCTGCACGCCCACAAAAGCCCCTGCTACACTCCCACACACGCCGCTGCTGCACGCCTACACACGCCGCTGCTGCACGCCCACACACGCCGCTGCTGCACGCCCACAAAAGCCCCTGCTGCACGCCCACACACGCCGCTGGTGCACACCCACACACGTCGCTGCTGCACACCCAAACACGCCGCTGCTGCACACCCACACACGCCGCTGCTGCACGCCCACAAACGCCCCTGCTGCACGCCCACAAACGCCGCTGCTGCACACCCACAAACGCCGCTGCCGCACGCCCACAAACGCCCCTGGTGCACGCCCATACACGCCACTGCTGCACACCCACACACGCCGCTGCTGCACGCCCACAAACACCCCTGCTGCACGCCCACAAACACCCCTGCTGCACGCCCACACACGCCTCTGCTGCACGCCCACACACGCCTCTGCTGCACGCCCACACACGCCGCTGCTGCACGCCCACACACGCCCCTGCTGCAAGCCCACACACGCCCCTGCTGCAGGCCCACACACGCCACTGCTGCACACCCACACACGCCTCTGATGCACGCCCACACACGCTCCTGTTGCACGCCCACACACGCCGCTGCTGCACACCCACAAATGCCCCTGCTGCACGCCCACACACGCCCCTGCTGCACACCCACACACGCTCCTGCTGCACGCCCACACACGCCGCTGCTGCACACACACAAACGCCCCTGCTGCACGCCCACATACGCCACTGCTGCACGCCCACACACGCCTTTGCTGCACGCCCACACATACCCCTGCTGCACGCCCACACATGCCCCTGCTGCACACCCACACACGCCCCTGCTGCACGCCCACACACGCCCACAAACGCCTCTGTTGTACGCCCACACACGCCCCTGCTGCACGCCCACACACGCCCCTGCTGCGCACGCCCACACATGCCCCTGCTGCACGCCCACACACACCAATGCTGCACGCCCACACACGCCTTTGCTGCACGCCCACACACGACCTTGCTGCACGCCCACACATGCCCCTACTGCACGCCCACACACGCCTCTGCTGCACGCCCACACACACCCCTGCTGCACGCCCACACACGCCGCTCCTGCACGCCCACAAAAGCCCCTGCTGCACGTGGACACACGCCACTGCTGCACACACACAAGAGCCCCTGCTGCACGCCCACAAAAGCCCCTGCTACACTCCCACACACGCCGCTGCTGCACGCCTACACACGCCGCTGCTGCACGCCCACACACGCCGCTGCTGCACACCCACACACGCCGAT
Organism: Cherax quadricarinatus; assembly: GCF_038502225.1. NCBI lineage: Eukaryota > Metazoa > Arthropoda > Malacostraca > Decapoda > Parastacidae > Cherax > Cherax quadricarinatus. Next base: position 36,940,147 of record NC_091297.1, on the reverse strand, counting down.
GCTGCACACCCACACACGCCGTTGCTGCACGCCCACAAAAGCCCCTGCTGCACGCCCACACACGCCGCTGGTGCACACCCACACACGTCGCTGCTGCACTCCCAAACACGCCGCTGCTGCACACCCACACACGCCGCTGCTGCACGCCCACAAACGCCCCTGCTGCACGCCCACAAACGCCGCTGCTGCACACCCACAAACGCCGCTGCCGCACGCCCACAAACGCCCCTGGTGCACGCCCATACACGCCACTGCTGCACACCCACACACGCCGCTGCTGCACGCCCACAAACACCCCTGCTGCACGCCCACAAACACCCCTGCTGCACGCCCACACACGCCTCTGCTGCACGCCCACACACGCCTCTGCTGCACGCCCACACACGCCGCTGCTGCACGCCCACACACGCCCCTGCTGCAAGCCCACACACGCCCCTGCTGCAGGCCCACACACGCCACTGCTGCACACCCACACACGCCCCTGATGCACGCCCACACACGCTCCTGTTGCACGCCCACACACGCCGCTGCTGCACACCCACAAATGCCCCTGCTGCACGCCCACACACGCCCCTTTTGCACGCCCACACACGCCCCTGCTGCACGCCCACACACGCTCCTGCTGCACGCCCACACACGCCGCTGCTGCACACACACAAACGCCCCTGCTGCACGCCCACATACGCCACTGCTGCACGCCCACACACGCCTTTGCTGCACGCCCACACATACCCCTGCTGCACGCCCACACATGCCCCTGCTGCACACCCACACACGCCCCTGCTGCACGCCCACACACGCCCACAAACGCCTCTGTTGTACGCCCACACACGCCCCTGCTGCACGCCCACACACGCCCCTGCTGCGCACGCCCACACATGCCCCTGCTGCACGCCCACACACACCAATGCTGCACGCCCACACACGCCTTTGCTGCACGCCCACACACGACCTTGCTGCACGTCCACACATGCCCCTACTGCACGCCCACACACGCCTCTGCTGCACGCCCACACACGCCCCTGCTGCACGCCCACACACACCTCTGCTACACGCCCACACATGCCCATGCTGCACGCCTACACACGCCCCTGCTGCACGCCCACACACGCCCCTGCTGCACGCCCACACACGCCCCTGCTGCACGCCCACACACGCCTCTTCTGCATGCCCACTCACGCCCTTGTTGCATGCCCACACACGCTCCTGCCGCGCGCCCACACACACCCCTGCTGCACGCCCATTCACACCCCTGCTGCACGCCCACACACGCCGATGATGCCTGCCCACACACGTTCCTGATGCACGCCCTCACACGCCACTGCTACACGCCCACACATGCCCCTGCTGCACGCTCACACAAGCCTCTGCTCCATGCTCACAGACGCCCTTGCTACATGTCCACTCACGCCCATACTGCATTCACACACACGCACGCTCCTGTTGCACGCCCACACACGTCCCTGCTGCACGCTCACACACACGCCCATGCTGCACGCCCACATACACGCCCATGTTGTATGCCAAAACACACACTTACACTGTACGCCAATGCACACGCCCATGCTGTACGCCCACACACGCACGCCCATGCTGTACACCAACACACACGCCCATGTTGTATGCCCACACACACGCCCATGCTGTCCGCCCACACACACACCCATGCTGTACGCCAATGCACACGCCCATGCTGTACGCCCACACACACACGCCCATGCTGTACACCAACACACACGCCCATGCTGTATGCCCACACACACGCCCATGCTGTACGCCAATGCACACGCCCATGCTGTACGCCCACACACACACGCCCATGCTGTACACCAACACACACGCCCATTCTGTACGCCAATGCACACGCCCATGCTGTACGTCCACACACACACGCCCATGCTGTACACCAACACACACGCCCATGCTGTACACCAACACACACGCCCATGCTGTACACCAACACACACGCCCATGCTGTAAACCAACACACACGCCCATGCTGTACACCAACACACACGCCCATGCTGTACACCAACACACACGCCCATGCTGTACGCCCACACACGCCCAGGCTGTACGCCCACACACGCCCATGCTGTACGCCCACACACGCCCATGCTGTACACCAACACACACGCCCATGCTGTACGCCCACACACGCCCATGCTGTACACCAACACACACGCCCATGCTGTACGCCCACACACGCCCATGCTGTACACCAACACACACGCCCATGCTGTACGCCCACACACGCCCATGCTGTACACCAACACACACGCCCATGCTGTTCGCCCACACACGCCCATGCTGTACACCAACACACACGCCCATGCTGTACGCCCACACACGCCCATGCTGTACGCCCACACACACTGGAATGTGCTCATATATATTGTCTACTTTATTATTCGGAACCAAAAATATTTAATTAATGATTTAACAAGGTCGCTCAGCCTTTATTGTCTAACATAATTACTTGTTTATATATATGTATATATATATATATATATATATATATATATATATATATATATATATATATATATATATATATATATATATATATATATATATATATATATATAATATTTAACGAGGAAATGGTTATATCTACAATTTTATTCATAAGACACAAAATATCTTCAAGGTAGCTATACCAATTAGCTCTATTAGGAAGGACTGTGTTAAACAATCTTGTCTCAAAAAATTCCATGTATAATGACGATGAACAGGTGAGAGAGGATTTCCCATTGCCATACCAGACTTCTGAGTTAAAACTCGTCATTAAACACAAATTTTGCATCAACAATAAATAGTTTAATAAGTTTAATGATAATAGGAACTGGCAATGGTAAATCGTAATTAAGAAGTTCTTCAGGTAAGAAACTTAATTAATCATCAATTGGAACTTTTGTAAACGAGGAAGTAACGTTAAAACCATGTTGAAATTATTTAAGTCAGTCAAGGTACTTAATTTATCCACTAAATCTGTATTGTTTTTAACATTAAAATTAGCATTTTTTCCAACAATTATGCTGAAAATATCTACAAGCCATTTAGATAATTAATAGAAAAGTGAATCTATGGAGCTAATAATTGGTCTATCTGGATTACTTGGTTTGTGTGTATTTGTTAATCCAAACTTTTAGGGTAAAGATGGATTAGTGGACGTAAATTTTTTAATTAATTCATCTTTACCTTTGAGTAGACATTTTATAGTTTTATTGAAATTGATGTTAACAGATTCTAAGGGATTCTTTCTAATTTTTTAATAAGTTTCTATGACATCTAAGAGATTATTCATTTTGTCTTGGTAAACCGTTTCTTTGAAAATTGCTATTGCATTTATTTTATCTGGTTTATTAAGATGCAAATTTTTATTACTAATCCATCTTTACCTTATATGTCTGGATTAATAAAAATGCACAAACCAGGTAATCCAGTTAGACCAATTATTAGCTCCATATGTACAGTTTCCTATAAATTATCTAAATGGTTTGCAGATATGACGAGTTTTATACTCAGAAATTTGGTATGGAACTGGGAAATCCTTTGTCACCTGTTCTTAGTAATTTATACATTGAATTTGTTCTAGACAAAATTGCTGAACACAATTCTTCCTAATAGAGCTAAGTGGTCTAGATATGCTGATGATATTTTTTGTCTTTTGTCTAAAAATATAGATATAAACCATTTCCTCGTTAAATTAAATAGTTTAGCTCATTCTATAAATTTTACTATTGACTTCGAAGAAAATAACTCATTGCCTTTCCTAGATGTTTTAATTACTAAGGGTAACAATGATCTTAAATTTAAAATTTACAGAAAACCTTCAAATAACTGTTACTATGTCCATTGTTATTCTTAACATCAAGATAGAGTTAAACTGTCTGTATTCTCATCATTGTTTTTGAGAGCTTTACGTATATGTAGTGCAGAATTCATAGATGAAGAAATCTCAAAAATTTATGAAATAGCTGATGATCTAAAATACCCAAGAAACTTCATTAACAAATCCTTTAAAATTGACAGAAAAACCTTTTACAATTCAAAAAGACCACCAACGTCATTCAACTAAAATATGTTGGTTCTTCCTCACCATGAAACCTTAGTTGACATGCATTCTCACCTTAAGACTTTTAATAACAAAGTTGCATTTAAAAATAATGATACAGTAAAAAAATCTTTTAATAAAAAAATTCCACCCAAAATGCTGCCGGGTGTGTCTCTAAGATTCCTAGTAAAATTTGCGATAAAGTTTATTATGGTCAAACTGGTAAAAGTCTTGAACTAAGAATAAAACAGCATAAATATAGCATTAGAACTGGACAAGATTCTAATGTTCTGTTTATTCATGTGAGAGGTGTGTTGCTCTTGGTCAGAGGACCAAGAGTAACACACCTAGCTTAGCTGGGTGCTTGGTTCTTGTAGGATTGTGTGGTTCAGTGGGCTAAGGCGTCATGTGATTTTCGCTCACCACGAGGCAGGGCCAAAACTACATGGGTTCGAATCCTCGGCTAGTCACAGTGCTGTTACTGATATATATATATATATATATATATATATATATATATATATCATTAACAGAACTGCGGCTTGGCTTGGACTCGATCCTGCATTCCCATGCCCAGCTCTGTGTGATCTGAACAAATACACATCACTCTATCCACTGGACCACCATCCTTTAACACCAGGCACTCAGCAGTACTGAGCGTGTTATCCTGGTGCAAGGACATTCGTGGTCTTCGAGCCTCAGAGACTAATTTCAACCTCATCCTGTTTGGTGTACCAGCCTTCAGGAGCAATGTATATATCAATGAAATCACGAAACAAGTGATTTTAAGTCATTAACAGAACTGCGGCTTGGCCAGCACTCGAGCCTCCGTTCCCAAGCCCACCCCTGTGTGAACTGTGTGAGTGAATGGTTCATCACTTGTTTTGTGATTTCATTGATATATATCAGTGATTTCATTAATATATATCCATTTTCACAGATCTATGTTAGATCAGTAAAGGTTCATGGTGAGCGAAACATCTCTCACTATAAGGTAAGAGATGTGTTGCTTGAGGGTCGAGGCTCATCATCTGGGGCCCCTTCATAAACGTTCATCATAGTAGGTGGCGACCTAGATACACTCCCTCCAGCTCCCTTTCCCTATTGTAAGGCCGAGGCGACGATGAGTTGGGGAAGCAATAATGGGGAGACAAGGGTGGAGGGGAGGAGGAGAGGGATATCCTACTCCCCATGGTACTCGACATCAGCATTATCCTGCACCAGGACAGGACCGGTTCCCTCCCCCTCACCCGTTTTTGCTCACAGCCGGCCACGCCAGTCTTGCTCCACGCCCACGCAAGCAGTTCTAACGCAACGCGACCATGAAAGCCACTCTCAGATCTCGCCCATCTGAAAACATCTTTAAGATCTCGTGATTCCACTGAAACCAACTTAAAATCCCGTGGTTTTCCTAAAAAAACAATGAAGTTCTAGTGATTGCCCCCAAAACCATTTTAAATTATCGAGATTGCCTCAAAATCAGTTTATCATGTCCTGATTTCATTATGTAATCACTCTAAAGATGTTTTGATTGTCCCCATAATCAGTTTAATACCTCGTGATCACTTCAGAATCACTGCAAGATATAGTGATTAAGACATTAATCCCAGACGCTCTCGTCCCCCCCCCCTCCTCCTCCGCCATCTCTGCTCAACGAGGTGCTAAATACCTGCCCAAATTATGGGGAGGCAGAGGAAAGGTCGGGCCAGGTAGGCAATGAGGTCTAGATTTTTACTTTACTGTACGAATTAAATTTAGATTTTGCTGCAGTAGCGGCTAGTTATGTGCCATCTAAGTGAATCTTAGAGTTCACCTGAAGTACCTTCCAGGGCTCAACGCCCCCGTGGCCCGGTCCCAGGCCAGGTATCCTGGCTGTTGGCGTGATCGAGCTGTTAGTGCACTCCGCCAGCATACCATCACATCCCAGTTGATCAGGAACTGTTTTGAGAAACATGTCAAGTTCCCTCTTGAAGACTGCCAGGAAGTTTGTTGGTGATCGGCCTTATGTCATGTGCGTTGAAGAGTCGTGGTTCCTTAACAATTACTGAGTTTTTCTCTCTGCCTACACATCGATTCCCTACACATCGAATTCTGGACCGCCTGCCAAGTCTCTCGAGTTCATAAGTAGTAATTTCAGTGTGCGCATATGGTACCAATTCCTCCAGCATCTACATAGTGTATATTATAATGCATCTTAATCGCCTGCATTCTGAGAACAGGTTCATGGACTTCAAACAGTGAACGGTAACGAAGGATCATATGGTTACGCAACAGAACCAGTAGAATGTTGGGGAGAGTGTTGTGAGTGGGCACTGTGACTGTGATGTGAGTGGGCACTGTGACTGTGTTGTGAGTGAGCACTGTGACTGTGATGTGAGTGAGCACTATGACTGTGATGTGAGTGAGCACTATGACTGTGATGTGAGTGGGCACTGTGACTGTGATGTGAGTGAGCACTATGACTGTGATGTGAGTGAGCACTATGACTGTGATGTGAGTGGGCACTGTGACTGTGATGTGAGTGAGCACTATGACTGTGATGTGAGTGGGCACTGTGACTGTGATGTGAGTGAGCACTATGACTGTGATGTGAGTGGGCACTGTGACTGTGTTGTGAGTGAGCACTATGACTGTGATGTGAGTGGGCACTGTGACTGTGTTGTGAGTGAGCACTGTGACTGTGATGTGAGTGAGCACTATGACTGTGATGTGAGTGGGCACTGTGACTGTGATGTGAGTGAGCACCGTGACTGTGATGTGAGTGAGCACTGTGACTGTGATGTGAGTGAGCACTGTGACTGTGATGTGAGTGAGCACTATGACTGTGATGTGAGTGGGCACTGTGACTGTGTTGTGAGTGAGCACTGTGACTGTGATGTGAGTGAGCACTATGACTGTGATGTGAGTGGGCACTGTGACTGTGATGTGAGTGAGCACCGTGACTGTGATGTGAGTGAGCACTGTGACTGTGATGTGAGTGAGCACTATACCTGTGATGTGAGTGGGCACTGTGACTGTGATGTGAGTGAGCACCGTGACTGTGTTGTGAGTGAGCACTGTGACTGTGTTGTGAGTGAGCACTGTGACTGTGATGTGAGTGAGCACTGTGACTGTGTTGTGAGAGAGCACTGTGACTGTGTTGTGAGTGAGTACTGTGATTGTGTTGTGAGTGAGCACTGTGATTGTGTTGTGAGTGAGCACTGTGACTGTGTTGTGAGTGAGCACTGTGATTGTGTTGTGAGTGAGTACTGTGACTGTGTTGTGAGTGAGTACTGTGACTGTGTTGTGAGTGAGCACTGTGACTGTGTTGTGAGTGAGTACTGTGACTGTGTGGTGAGTGAGCACTGTGACTGAGTTGTGAGTGAGCACTGTGACTGTGTTGTGAGTGAGTACTGTGACTGTGTTGTGAGTGAGTACTGTGACTGTGTTGTGAGTGAGTACTGTGTGTTGTAAGTGAGCACTGTGACTGTGTTGTGAGTGAGTACTGTGACTGTGTTGTGAGTGAGTACTGTGACTGTTGTGAGTGAGCACTGTGACTGTGTTGTGAGTGAGCACTGTGACTGTGTTGTGAGTGAGTACTGTGACTGTGTTGTGAGTGAGTACTGTGTGTTGTAAGTGAGCACTGTGACTGTGTTGTGAGTGAGTACTGTGACTGTGTTGTGAGTGAGTACTGTGACTGTGTTGTGAGTGAGCACTGTGACTGTGTTGTGAGTGAGCACTGTGACTGTGTTGTGAGTGAGCACTGTGACTGTTGTGAGTGAGCACTGTGACTGTGATGTGAGTGAGCACTGTGACTGTGATGTGAGTGAGTACTGTGACTGTGTTGTGAGTGAGCACTGTGACTGTGTTGTGAGTGAGTACTGTGACTGTGGTGTGAGTGAGTACTGTGTGTTGTGAGTGAGCACTGTGACTGTGTTGTGAGTGAGTACTGTGAATGTGTTGTGAGTGAGCACTGTGACTGTGTTGTGAGTGGGCACTGTGAGTGTGATGTGAGTGAGCACTGTGACTGTGTTGTGAGTGGGCACTGTGAGTGTGATGTGAGTGAGCACTGTGACTGTCTTGTGAGTGAGCACTGTGACTATGTTGTTAGTGAGTACTGTGACTGTGTTGTGAGTGAGTACTGTGACTGTGTTGTGAGTGAGCACTGTGACTGTGTTGTGAGTGAGCACTGTGACTGTGTTGTGAGTACTGTGATTGTGTTGCGAGTGAGCACTGTGAATGTGTTGTGAGTGAGTACTGTGATTGTGTTGTGAGTAAGCACTGTGACTGTGTTGTGAGTGAGCACTGTGATTGTGTTGTGAGTGAGTACTGTGATTGTCTTGTGAGTGAGCACTGTGACTGTGTTGTGAGTGAGCACTGTGACTGTGTTATGAGTGAGCACTCTGACTGTCTTGTGTGTGAGCACTGTGACTGTGTTGCGAGTGAGCACTGTGACTGTGTTGTGAGTGAGCACTGTGACTGTGTTGAGTGTGAGCACTGTGACTGTGTTGTGAGTGAGCACTGTGGCTGTGTTGTGAGTGAGCACTGTGACTGTGTCGTGAGTGATCACTGTGACTGTGTTGTGAGCGAGCACTGTGATTGTGTTGTGAGTGAGCTCTGTGACTGTGTTGTGAGTGAGTACTGTGATTGTGTTGTGAGTGAGCACTGTGATTGTGTTGTGAGTGAGCACTGTGACTGTGTTGTGTGTGAGCACTGTGACTGTGTTGTGTGTGAGCACTGTGACAGTGTTGTGGGTGAGCACTGTGACTGTGTTGTGTGTGAGCACTGTGACTGTGTTGTGAGTGAGCACTGTGACTGTGTTGTGTGTGAGCACTGTGACTGTGTTGTGTGTGAGCACTGTGACTGTGTTGTGAATGAGCACTGTGGCTGTGTTGTGAGTGAGCACTGTGACTGTGTTGCGAGTGAACACTGTGACTGTGTTGTGTGTGACCACTGTGACTGTGTTATGAGTGAGCACTGTGACCGTGTTGTGTGTGAGCACTTTAACTGTGTTGTGTGTGAGCACTGTGACTGTGTTGTGTGTGAGCACTGTGACTGTGTTGTGTGTGAGCACTGTGACTGTGTTTTGAGCACTGTGACTGTGTTGTGAGTGAGCACTATGACTGTGTTGTGAGTGAGCACTATGACTGTGTTGTGTGTGAGCACTGTGACTGTGCTGTGTGTGAGGACTGTGATTGCGTTGTGTGTGAGCACTGTGACTTTGTTGTGAGCACTGTGAATGTGTTGTGTGTGAGCACTGTGACTGTGTTGTGTGTGAGCACTGTGACTGTGATGTGCGTGAGCACTGTGACTGTGTTGTGAGCACTGTGACTGTGTTGTGAGTGAGCACTGTCACTGTATTGTGTGTGAGCACTGTCACTGTGTTGTGTGTGACCACTGTGACTGTGTTATGAGTGAGCACTGTGACCGTGTTGTGTGTGAGGACTATGACTGTGTTGTTAGCACTGTGACTGTGTTGTGAGTGAGCACTGTGACTGTGTTGTGTGTGAGCACTGTGACTGTGTTGTGAGCACTGTGACTGTGTTGTGTGAGAGCACTGTAACTGTGTTGTGTGTGAGCACTGTGACTGTGTTGTGAGTGACCACTGTGACTATGTTGTGAGTGAGCACTGTGACTGTGTTGTGTGTGACCACTGTGACTGTGTTATGAATGAGCACTGTGACCGTGTTGTGTGTGAGCACTGTGACTGTGTTGTGAGCACTGTGACTGTGTTGTGAGTGAGCACTGTGACTGTGTTGTGTGTGAGCACTGCGACTGTGTTGTGTATGAGCACTGTGACTGTGTTGTGAGTGAGCACTGTGACTGTGTTGTGAGTGAGCACTGTGACTGTGATGTGAGTGAGCACTGTGACTGTGATGTGAGTGAGTACTGTGACTGTGTTGTGAGTGAGCACTGTGACTGTGTTGTGAGTGAGTACTGTGACTGTGGTGTGAGTGAGTACTGTGTGTTGTGAGTGAGCACTGTGACTGTGTTGTGAGTGAGTACTGTGAATGTGTTGTGAGTGAGCACTGTGACTGTGTTGTGAGTGGGCACTGTGTGTGTGATGTGAGTGAGCACTGTGACTGTGTTGTGAGTGGGCACTGTGAGTGTGATGTGAGTGAGCACTGTGACTGTCTTGTTAGTGAGCACCGTGACTATGTTGTTAGTGAGTACTGTGACTGTGTTGTGAGTGAGTACTGTGACTGTGTTGTGAGTGAGCACTGTGACTGTGTTGTGAGTGAGCACTGTGACTGTGTTGTGAGTACTGTGATTGTGTTGCGAGTGAGCACTGTGAATGTGTTGTGAGTGAATACTGTGATTGTGTTGTGAGTAAGCACTGTGACTGTGTTGTGAGTGAGCACTGTGATTGTGTTGTGAGTGAGTACTGTGATTGTCTTGTGAGTGAGCACTGTGACTGTGTTGTGAGTGAGCACTGTGACTGTGTTATGAGTGAGCACTCTGACTGTCTTGTGTGTGAGCACTGTGACTGTGTTGCGAGTGAGCACTGTGACTGTGTTGCGAGTGAGCACTGTGACTGTGTTGAGTGTGAGCACTGTGACTGTGTTGTGAGTGAGCACTGTGGCTGTGTTGTGAGTGAGCACTGTGACTGTGTCGTGAGTGATCACTGTGACTGTGTTGTGAGCGAGCACTGTGATTGTGTTGTGAGTGAGCTCTGTGACTGTGTTGTGAGTGAGTACTGTGATTGTGTTGTGAGTGAGCACTGTGACTGTGTTGTGAGTGAGCACTGTGACTGTGTTGTGTGTGAGCACTGTGACTGTGTTGTGTGTGAGCACTGTGACAGTGTTGTGGGTGAGCACTGTGACTGTGTTGTGTGTGAGCACTGTGACTGTGTTGTGAGTGAGCACTGTGACTGTGTTGTGTGTGAGCACTGTGACTGTGTTGTGTGTGAGCACTGTGACTGTGTTGTGAATGAGCACTGTGGCTGTGTTGTGAGTGAGCACTGTGACTGTGTTGCGAGTGAACACTGTGACTGTGTTGTGTGTGACCACTGTGACTGTGTTATGAGTGAGCACTGTGACCGTGTTGTGTGTGAGCACTTTAACTGTGTTGTGTGTGAGCACTGTGACTGTGTTGTGTGTGAGCACTGTGACTGTGTTGTGTGTGAGCACTGTGACTGTGTTTTGAGCACTGTGACTGTGTTGTGAGTGAGCACTGTGACTGTGTTGTGAGTGAGCACTATGACTGTGTTGTGTGTGAGCACTGTGACTGTGCTGTGTGTGAGGACTGTGATTGTGTTGTGTGTGAGCACTCTGACTTTGTTGTGAGCACTGTGAATGTGTTGTGTGTGAGCACTGTGACTGTCTTGTGTGTGAGCACTGTGACTGTGATGTGTGTGAGCACTGTGACTGTGTTGTGAGCACTGTGACTGTGTTGTGAGTGAGCACTGTGACTGTATTGTGTGTGAGCACTGTCACTGTGTTGTGTGTGACCACTGTGACTGTGTTATGAGTGAGCACTGTGACCGTGTTGTGTGTGAGCACTATGACTGTGTTGTTAGCACTGTGACTGTGTTGTGAGTGAGCACTGTGACTGTGTTGTGTGTGAGCACTGTGACTGTGTTGTGTGTGAGCACTGTGACTGTGTTGTGAGCACTGTGACTGTGTTGTGTGAGAGCACTGTAACTGTGTTGTGTGTGAGCACTGTGACTGTGTTGTGAGTGACCACTGTGACTATGTTGTGAGTGAGCACTGTGACTGTGTTGTGTGTGACCACTGTGACTGTGTTATGAATGAGCACTGTGACCGTGTTGTGTGCGAGCACTGTGACTGTGTTGTGAGCACTGTGACTGTGTTGTGAGTGAGCACTGCGACTGTGTTGTGTGTGAGCACTGCGACTGTGTTGTGTGTGAGCACTGTGACTGTGTAGTGGGCACTGTGACTGTGTTGTGTGAGAGCACTGTGACTGTGTTGTGAGTGAGTACTGTGACTGTGTTGTGAGTGAGCACTGTGACTGTCTTGTGAGCGAGTACTGTGACTGTGTTGTGAGTGAGCACTGTGACTGTGTGGTGAGTGAGCACTGTGAGTGTGTTGTGAGTGAGCACTGTGACTGTGTTGTGAGTGAGCACTGTGAGTGTGTTGTGAGTGAGTACTGTGACTGTGCTGTGAGTGAGCACTGTGACTGTGTTGTGAGTGAGCACAGTGAGTGTGTTGTGAGTGAGTACTGTGACTGTGTTGTGAGTGAGTACTGTGACTGTGTTGTGAGTGAGCAATGTGAGTGTGTTGTGAGTGAGAACTGTGACTGTGTTGTGAATGAGTACTGTGACTGTGTTGTGTGTGAGCACTGTGACTGTGTTGTGAGTGAGCACTGTGAGTGTGTTGTGAGTGAGCACTGTGACTGTGTTGTGAGTGAGTACTGTGACTGTGTTGTGTGTGAGCACTGTGACTGTGTTGTGAGTGAGTATTGTGACTGTGTTGTGTGTGAGCACTGTGACTGTGTTGTGAGTGAGTACTGTGACTGTGTTGTGAGTGAGCACTGTGAGTGTGTTGTAAGTGAGCACTGTGATTGTGTTGTGAGTGAGTACTGTGACTGTGTTGTGAGTGAGCACTTTGAGTGTGTTTTGAGTGAGCACTGTGACTGTGTTGTGAGTGAGTACTGTGATTGTGTTGTGAGTGAGCACTGTGACTGTGTTGTGAGTGAGCACTGTGAGTGTGTTGTGAGTGAGCACTGTGACTGTGTTGTGAGTGAGCACTGTGACTGTTGTGAGTGAGCACTGTGACTGTGTTGTGAGTGAGCATTGTGACTGTGTTGTGAGTGAGCATTGTGACTGTGTTGTGAGTGAGCACTGTGACTGTGTTGTGAGCACTGTGACTGTGTTGTGAGTGAGCACTGTGACTATGTTGTGAGCACTGTGACTGTGTGGTGAGTGAGCACTGTGAGTGTGTTGTGAGTGAGCACTGTGAGTGTGTTGTGAGTGAGCACTGTGTCTGTGTTGTGAGTGAACACTGTGACTGTGTTGTGAGTGAGCACTTTGAGTGTGTTGTGAGTGAGCACTGTGAGCGTGTTGTGAGTGAGCACTGTGACTGTGTTGTGAGTGAGCACTGTGACTGTGTTGTGAGTGAGCACTGTGACTGTGTTGTGAGTGAGCACTGTGAGTGTGTTGTGAGTGAGCACTGTGACTGTGTTGTGAGTGAGCACTGTGATTGTGTTGTGAGTGAGTACTGTGACTGTGTTGTGAGTGAGCACTGTGAGTGTGTTTTGAGTGAGCACTGTGACTGTGTTGTGAGTGAGTGCTGTGATTGTGTTGTGAGTGAGCACCGTGACTGTGTTGTGAGTGAGCACTGTGAGTGTGTTGTGAGTGAGCACTGTGACTGTGTTGTGTGTGAGCACTGTGACTGTTGTGAGTGAGCACTGTGACTGTGTTGTGAGTGAGCATTGTGACTGTGTTGTGAGTGAGCATTGTGACTGTGTTGTGAGTGAGCACTGTGACTGTGTTGTGAGCACTGTGAGTGTGTTGTGATTGAGCACTGTGACTGTGTTGTGAGCACTGTGACTGTGTTGTGTGTGAGCACTGCGACTGTGTTGTGTGTGAGCACTGTGACTGTGTTGTGAGCACTGTGACTGTGTTGTGTGAGAGCACTGTGACTGTGTTGTGAGTGAGTACTGTGACTGTGTTGTGAGTGAGCACTGTGACTGTGTTGTGAGCGAGTACTGTGACTGTGTTGTGAGTGAGCACTGTGACTGTGTGGTGAGGGAGCACTGTGAGTGTGTTGTGAGTGAGCACTGTGACTGTGTTGTGAGTGAGCACTGTGAGTGTGTTGTGAGTGAGTACTGTGACTGTGTTGTGAGTGAGCACTGTGACTGTGTTGTGAGTGAGCACAGTGAGTGTGTTGTGAGTGAGTACTGTGACTGTGTTGTGAGTGAGTACTGTGACTGTGTTGTGAGTGAGCACTGTGAGTGTGTTGTGAGTGAGAACTGTGACTGTGTTGTGAATGAGTACTGTGACTGTGTTGTGTGTGAGCACTGTGACTGCGTTGTGAGTGAGCACTGTGAGTGTATTGTGAGTGAGCACTGTGACTGTGTTGTGAGTGAGTACTGTGACTGTGTTGTGTGTGAGCACTGTGACTGTGTTGTGAGTGAGTATTGTGACTGTGTTGTGTGTGAGCACTGTGACTGTGTTGTGAGTGAGTACTGTGACTGTGTTGTGAGTGAGCACTGTGAGTGTGTTGTGAGTGAGCACTGTGATTGTGTTGTGAGTGAGTACTGTGACTGTGTTGTGAGTGAGCACTGTGAGTGTGTTTTGAGGGAGCACTGTGACTGTGTTGTGAGTGAGTACTGTGATTGTGTTGTGAGTGAGCACTGTGACTGTGTTGTGAGTGAGCACTGTGACTATTGTGAGTGAGCACTGTGACTGTGTTGTGAGTGAGCATTGTGACTGTGTTGTGAGTGAGCATTGTGACTGTGTTGTGAGTGAGCACTGTGACTGTGTTGTGAGCACTGTGACTGTGTTGTGAGTGAGCACTGTGACTGTGTTGCGAGCACTGTGACTGTGTTGTGAGTGAGCACTGTGACTGTGTTGTGAGCACTGTTACTGTGTGGTGAGTGAGCACTGTGAGTGTGTTGTGAGTGAGCACTGTGAGTGTGTTGTGAGTGAGCACTGTGTCTGTGTTGTGAGTGAACACTGTGACTGTGTTGTGAGTGAGCACTGTGAGTGTGTTGTGAGTGAGCACTGTGAGTGTGTTGTGAGTGAGCACTGTGACTGTGTTGTGAGTGAGCACTGTGACTGTGTTGTGAGTGAGCACTGTGACTGTGTTGTGAGTGAGCACTGTGAGTGTGTTGTGAGTGAGCACTGTGACTGTGTTGTGAGTGAGCACTGTGATTGTGTTGTGAGTGAGTATTGTGACTGTGTTGTGAGTGAGCACTGTGAGTGTGTTTTGAGTGAGCACTGTGACTGTGTTGTGAGTGAGTGCTGTGATTGTGTTGTGAGTGCGCACCGTGACTGTGTTGTGAGTGAGCACTGTGACTGTGTTGTGAGTGAGCACTGTGACTATTGTGAGTGAGCACTGTGACTGTGTTGTGAGTGAGCATTGTGACTGTGTTGTGAGTGAGCATTGTGACTGTGTTGTGAGTGAGCACTGTGACTGTGTTGTGAGCACTGTGACTGTGTTGTGAGTGAGCACTGTGACTGTGTTGCGAGCACTGTGACTGTGTTGTGAGTGAGCACTGTGACTGTGTTGTGAGCACTGTTACTGTGTGGTGAGTGAGCACTGTGAGTGTGTTGTGAGTGAGCACTGTGAGTGTGTTGTGAGTGAGCACTGTGTCTGTGTTGTGAGTGAACACTGTGACTGTGTTGTGAGTGAGCACTGTGAGTGTGTTGTGAGTGAGCACTGTGAGTGTGTTGTGAGTGAGCACTGTGACTGTGTTGTGAGTGAGCACTGTGACTGTGTTGTGAGTGAGCACTGTGACTGTGTTGTGAGTGAGCACTGTGAGTGTGTTGTGAGTGAGCACTGTGACTGTGTTGTGAGTGAGCACTGTGATTGTGTTGTGAGTGAGTATTGTGACTGTGTTGTGAGTGAGCACTGTGAGTGTGTTTTGAGTGAGCACTGTGACTGTGTTGTGAGTGAGTGCTGTGATTGTGTTGTGAGTGCGCACCGTGACTGTGTTGTGAGTGAGCACTGTGAGTGTGTTGTGAGTGAGCACTGTGACTGTGTTGTGAGTGAGCACTGTGACTGCTGTGAGTGAGCACTGTGACTGTGTTGTGAGTGAGCATTGTGACTGTGTTGTGAGTGAGCATTGTGACTGTGTTGTGAGTGAGCACTGTGACTGTGTTGTGAGCACTGTGACTGTGTTGTGATTGAGCACTGTGACTGTGTTGTGAGCACTGTTACTGTGTTGTGAGTGAGCACTGTGACTGTGTTGTGAGCACTGTGACTGTGTGGTGAGTGAGCACTGTGAGTGTGTTGTGACTGAGCACTGTGAGTGTGTTGTGAGTGAGCACTGTGACTGTGTTGTGAGCACTGTGACTGTGTTGTGAGTAAGCACTGTGACTGTGTTGTGAGCACTGTGACTGTGTGGTGAGTGAGCGCTGTGAGTGTGTTGTGAGTGAGCACTGTGAGTGTGTTGTGAGTGAGCACTGTGTCTGTGTTGTGAGTGAGCACTGTGACTGTGTTGTCAGTGAGCACTGTGAGTGTGTTGTGAGTGAGCACTGTGAGTGTGTTGTGAGTGAGCACTGTGACTGTGTTGTGAGTGAGCACAGTGAGTGTGTTGTGAGTGAGTACTGTGACTGTGTTGTGAGTGAGTACTGTGACTGTGTTGTGAGTGAGCACTGTGAGTGTGTTGTGAGTGAGAACTGTGACTGTGTTGTGAGTGAGCACTGTGAGTGTGTTGTGAGTGAGTACTGTGAGTGTGTTGTGAGTGAGCACTGTGACTGTGTTGTGAGTGAGCACAGTGAGTGTGTTGTGAGTGAGTACTGTGACTGTGTTGTGAGTGAGCACTGTGACTGTGTTGTGAGCACTGTGACTGTGTGGTGAGTGAGCGCTGTGAGTGTGTTGTGAGTGAGCACTGTGAGTGTGTTGTGAGTGAGCACTGTGTCTGTGTTGTGAGTGAGCACTGTGACTGTGTTGTCAGTGAGCACTGTGAGTGTGTTGTGAGTGAGCACTGTGAGTGTGTTGTGAGTGAGCACTGTGAGTGTGTTGTGAGTGAGTACTGTGACTGTGTTGTGAGTGAGCACTGCGAGTGTGTTGTGAGTGAGCACTGTGTATGTGTTGTGAGTGAGCACTGTGACTGTGTTGTGAGTGAGCACTGTGAGTGTGTTGTGAGTGAGCACTGTGAGTGTGTTGTGAGTGAGCACTGTGAGTGTGTTGTGAGTGAGCACTGTGACTGTGTTGTGAGTGAGCACTGTGACTGTGTTGTGAGTGAGCACTGTGAGTGTGTTGTGAGTGAGCACTGTGACTGTGTTGGGAGTAAGCACTGTGATTGTGTTGTGAGTGAGTACTGTGACTGTGTTGTGAGTGAGCACTGTGAGTGTGTTTTGAGTGAGCACTGTGACTGTGTTGTGAGTGAGTGCTGTGATTGTGTTGTGAGTGAGCACTGTGACTGTGTTGTGAGTGAGCACTGTGAGTGTGTTGTGAGTGAGCACTGTGACTGTGTTGTGAGTGAGCACTGTGACTGTTGTGAGTGAGCACTGTGACTGTGTTGTGAGTGAGCATTGTGACTGTGTTGTGAGTGAGCATTGTGACTGTGTTGTGAGTGAGCACTGTGACTGTGTTGCGAGCACTGTGACTGTGTTGTGATTGAGCACTGTGACTGTGTTGTGAGCACTGTGACTGTGTTGTGAGTGAGCACTGTGACTGTGTTGTGAGCACTGTGACTGTGTGGTGAGTGAGCACTGTGAGTGTGTTGTGACTGAGCACTGTGAGTGTGTTGTGAGTGAGCACTGTGTCTGTGTTGTGAGTGAGCACTGTGACTGTGTTGTGAGTGAGCACTGTGAGTGTGT
>NC_091297.1:36842658-36917658 GCF_038502225.1 Cherax quadricarinatus | reverse complement strand
CAAAACTACGTTACCCTACGAGGTTTGTAGACACTGCTTTCCTGGCAGCTAGGAAAATATATCATAGGACTGAATCTAGAATAAATTCTCAAACAAAAATGTGCTTGTCCTGCCATTATGATAATTTATCAGTCCTGCCGAATGCCCTTAAGAATTCACGGTCTGTTAAGAATATGTTGGTCAATAATTCCCAGCAATACTGTATTGGTGGTGTATACAGGATTGGGTGCCAAGGCTGCAACTTTTCTTATGTAGGACAGAATAACACAATATCAGTATTTAAAAGGAGCAGCTCAAGAATCAAATGCGATATTCAACCACACAAGGGTTTGCAACAATCCTGCTGACTGGTCAGTATTTCATGGCTGGAAAGAAATATTTAAGAATCGGCAGTTATAAAACATAATAAACACTCATTAAATAATGGTAGCTGTGGATTATTCTAGTACGATTTGTTAATAATTGAGGCTGTTGAGCATAACCTAAAACGAGATGCATATACGAATGCTGTGGATTGTCTTAAGTGTCATAGTTCCACTTCAAGGAACTAGGGTCCGTCTTCCTGCCATCTTGGGTTAGACCAGCGTCTGCCCAACGAGTCTGGTAGGATAAACTATGGCTGTCTGCCCTTGGAGAAACTATAGATGTTTCCTTTTTCTTAATTTTCATGAAAAATTCCAAATACCAGATACATCTATATTCAGACTGTAAAGTTTTTTATATCGTCCTAAAGTCTGGTCGAATTTTTTATAATTTGTATGTTACTAAAGGTTAAATTTGCTAGGTAATCACTCCATTACCAGTGCTTGTGGAATGACTATCTTCTATTCCTATAATAATCAGTCTTGCTGGCACCTGGCACTGTTATGTCTGGGGGCACTAAAGATCTCCTGCTTCCCTACCTCATTCTTGGCAAGAACTCTCCACTGAACAACTCTGCTAGGACCTCCTGCTTATTTCTGTAACACTGCATGCTCCTGAAAATGTTTTGATTGCAGCACAAAAGGCCTAGAGCTATTATTAAACTTCTCTGTGCATATATATATATATATATATATATATATATATATATATATATATATATATATATATATATATAAGGCTGAAGGAGACTCGAACCTACGAACCTTGGAACAAGATATGCAGTGCTTTACCAATCTACCCACACTGGACCAATACCTTGGAGTCCAGCTTGTGCTAGATTTTGATCCAAGGCAGCCAGCTTTAAGGGAGAAGGCTCACAGCTTTTCATCTCATCCCCTGCATGCATCAGCCTTGTTATAATCTCTAGTAAGGCTGATGCATGCAGGGGATGAGATGAAAAGCTGTAAGCCTTCTCCCTTAAAGCTGGCTGCCTTGGATCAAAGTCTAGCGCAAGCTGGACTCCAAGGTATTGGTCCAGTGTGGGTAGATTGGTAAAGCACTGCATATCTTGTTCCAAGGTTCGTAGGTTCGAGTCTCCTTCAGCCTTATATATATATATATATATATATATATATATATATATATATATATATATATATATATATATATATATATATATATATATTAGTTTTATTAACACATCGGTTGATTCCCACCAAGGCAGTGTGGTCGGAAAAAGAAAAACTTTCACCATCATTCACTCCATCACTGTCTTGCCAGAAGGGTGCTTTACACTACAGTTTTTAAACTGCAACATTAACACCCCTCCTTCAGAGTGCAGGCACTGTACTTCCCATCTCCAGGACTCAAGTCCGGCCTGCCGGTTTCCCTGAACCCCTTCATAAATGTTACTTTTCTCACACTCCAACAGCACGTCAAGTATTAAAAACCATTTGTCTCAATTCACTCCTATCAAATATGCTCACACATCCTTGCTGGAAGTCCAAGTCCCTCGCACACACAACTTCTTTACCACCTCCCTCTAAGCTTTCCTAGGCCGACCCCTACCCCACCTTCCCTCCACTACAGTTTTATACACTCTCGAAGTCATTCTGTTTCGTTCCATTTTCTCTATATGTCCGAACCACCTCAACAACCCTTCCTCAGCTCTCTGGACAACAGTTTTGGTAATCCCGCACCTCCTCCTAACTTCCAAACTACGAATTCTCTGCATTATATTCACACCACGCATTGCCCTCAGACATGACATCTCCACTGCCTCCAGCCTTCTCCTCGCTGCAACATTCATCACCCATGCTTCACACCCATATAAGAGCGTTGGTAAAACTATACTCTCATACATTCCCGTCTTTGCTTCCAAGGACAAAGTTCTTGTCTCCACAAACTACTAATTGCACCTCTCACCCTTTCCCCCTCATCAATTCTATGATTCGCCTCGTCTTTCATAGACCCATCTACTGACACTCCCAAATATCTGAATACATTCACCTCCTCCATACTCTCTTCCTCCAGTCTGATATCCAATCTTTCGTCACCTAATCTTTTTGTTATCCTCATAACCTTACTCTTTCCTATATTCACTTTTAATTTTCTTCTTTTACATACCCTACCAAATTCATCCACCAACCTCTGCAACTTCTCTTCAGAATCTCCCAAAAGCACAGTGTCATCAGCAAAAACAACTGTGGCAACTCCCACTTTGCATTTGATTCTTTATCTTGTAACTCCACACCTCTAGCCAAGACCCCCGCATTCACTTTTCTTACAACCCCATCTATAAATTTTGAACAACCACGGTGACAACACACATCCTTGTCTAAGACATACTTTTACTGGGAAATAATCTCCCTCTTTCCTACATACTCTAACCTCAGCCTCACTATCCTCGTAAAAACTCTTCACTGCTTTCAGTAACCTACCTCCTATACCTTACATCTGCAACATCTGCTACATTGCCCTCCTATCCACCCTGTCATATGCCTTTTCCAAATCCATAAATGCCACAAAAACCTCTTTAGCCTTATCTAAATACTGTTCACCTATATGTTTCACTGTAAACACTTGGTCTACACACCCCCTACCTTTCCTAAAGCCTCCTTGTTCATCTTCTATCCTACTCTCCGTCTTACTCTTAATTCTTTCAATAACAAGAGTAAGAGGGAGAGTATATATATATATATATATATATATATATATATATATATATATATATATATATATATATATATATATATATATATACATAAACGTCACAGAGCTGGGAGGGAGTGACCTAGTAGCTACCAGTGAAGAGGCGGGGCCAGGAGCTATGAATCAACCTTTGCAACTATAATTAGGTGAGTACACACATTTAAAAAAATAACTGATATTGATATATTAACGTCTTATTCAATGGTGGACGACAAATCACTCACATAATATCGCTGGTCCCGACAAGTAACGTACCAACATGGAGAACCTCATTCAAAATCTTTCATATAGACCTACACCTTTAAAAAAAAATAGTCACCTCCTCCTCCTCCTCCTCCTCCGAAAGACAAGAACTTACTTTCCTGGACTGGCATTCTGGCAGAACAAATGTTTTCATCTTCGAATTAAACGTTTCAGTTTGTATTAAACTGTCGCTGTATTGTTTCTCACTTTGACACTGAATTTGTTTCTCATGTTGAAATCGTTCTCATCAAAAATTTCCAGAATTCGTTGCAATGGCAATGGATGAAAAATAAATCTCTCATAAAAATGTATATTCTCGAATGAGTATACTGAGAGGTTCTCACCTCTCAACGTATATACGCTGAGAAGAATGTATCTATCAGTGTATATACACCGAGAGGTGTGTATCTATCGGTACATGCACACTGAGAGAATTGTGATAATTTTCTTAGTTCAGATAGAGGGGGACTTCAGAATCAGTAATTCTGAAGACAAAGAATTGGTCAAATATGGAGAAAAAAGTTGTGCTTTAGTTATATACATAAAGAGAAGATCCAGCCAGATTCAGTGGAAGAATTCTGCAGTTATTTACCACCCAAAATGAAGCTGTAAAAGTAAGATAATTTATTCTCCTTGTTTCTTAGGTGTTCCATTTCCCGTCTCACGAAATCGTAATGACACGATTGCAAATAAATCACTGTGGTGGCCCATGCTAACCTCCCCATGGCGTCTAGAAACCTCGGTGTTCGACCGCATCGGACCTCGAACAAACCGGAGTCCACACAATTTTTTTCAGAAAAAATGACCTGGTCTTTGAACATTTTTCTGGAGTCCAAGAGCGATGACTCGTTAAAAATTTAGTTGTAAAAAAAAACTTTACATGAAAGCTGTTTCAAAAGTATTTTGCAGTGTAATAAAGAAAATCCGTCCCTTGAGCATTACCTATGTTGTGAAATATTCATGACTGTTCTTATTGTGTGTTTCTTGCCTGTATCGTTACCTATTTACTATGTGCATAGTTCTGTATCTCAGGTGTAGGAAATAAATGCAATTTACTTAAAAGATAAGCTAGGTAATGTCATCTACCATCATTGTTTTATTGAAATGTAATGCGGAACAAAGGCAAATGATTAACTGAGAACGTATTATCAGTATTATTTATTTTTATTTATTTATTATTATCATTATTATTATTATTATTGTTATTATTATTATTATTATTATTATTATTATTATTATTATTATTATTATTATTATTATTATTATTATTATTATTATTTATTATCATTAATATTATTATTGTTATTATTATTGTTGCTGTTGTTGTTGTTGTTGTCATCACTAAATGATTTGTAAATATCCCCATTACTTGAAAAGCTGAAAATTAGCTAAAGAATTGTATTGGAAGTGTGACCATTCTCGCATTTTGATTTTCTATTATTTATGGTTCCAATATGTGTTTACTAGAATTTTTGTTTATCTGTTATATAGTGTATAAAATTTATTTTTTGTTTTCTGATTATTTTTTCAAATATTAGTATTCATTGTAATAATTACTGTGAGTATAAATAAGGTTTACTGAGGTGAGTTGAGCTCCTTTTGTAGAAGTTTTGTAAAGAGTTTGTATACACGGGTTGGAGTTCTGTTCAAAGTCCTGGAGAGAAACATGTGGGCAAGTTTCTGTAATCAAAGCCTCGCTGTCACACCTTTGTCGGCTAAAGCAGCCTTTTTCAACTACTCAGATCTATTAATCTGCTGCTAACAAGGTTTATCAGCAACCAGTCACCCCCCTCCCACCGCAAAGAGATGCCTAAGAATTAGTAGAAGTTTACGGGTTGGCCAAACCAGGCACCCTTGTAGAGATGCATAAGAGTCAGCAGACTCAACCTAAGAAACTGAGGAAAGGATATGATTACTAGAGACCTTGAAAACTTTAGTCCTGGAGGGTCAGACCAGGATTGTAGTCTGGGATTCGGAAGATCTCAGTAGCAGCCTGAAGAAGGAATGTATCAAGGCACTGAATCAAGGGAAGTAACCCCAGACAATATGTTAGTCAAGGGAATTCCTTGGGAATTATGTGGAGAGATAATTCTAGTATCAGCTAAGCATGTGCTAATATTTTATATCTTTTGAGATTGCAAATTTCTCTCTTTCGTTGGAGCCAAAATTCCAGGTTTCATCGTATGTATGTTTATTAAATTGTAAGTTGTTTTATTTGGGTATGTTTGACTTCCCCTTTTCAGCCATGTATTTAGGAGATTAAATTAAGTAGAAGATTAATATTTTTTTTTCTGGAGAGAGTCAGGTCCCTGATAAGGTGCCTGCTGTTCAATTTTCAGATCAAGCTACCCTAAGAGCCAGCATTTACCAGGACCAATACCTTGTTATAGCTGTCTTGATCTATTTCTCATTGTTTTTTTTTTCCTGCTCTAACCCAAATTCCGTGTCTACCCCTTACCCTATGACTTCAGCTAGTTTTATCTTTTCCACTGTTGCAAGAGCAGGTGGTGGCAACATACCTCTGACTGAAATAGATTACTACCTCCATCTCTCTCAAACTTTAGTTATTCCCCATTTTGTTTCCTATATTCTCATGCTTTCGTCCACTCCGAGTCTACCTGAGGGAGTAGATAATATGGTATCGTCTGGTGTTCTGTCGACCCTAGGGTGGAACTGGTGAGGGAGCTGCGGTTCAGAAGTGACCTCTGACACTGACCTAACTCTCAGAGACTTTTGGAAAAGTCATTTCAACATCCTCCAGTGTGTGAGGCTGGTAACTGAAGCCTGGGAAATACTATTCCGGACATCGAACTTTTCACAGTTCAAACACCACCCAAGAACCAATTAAGTTCAAACACCGGGGTTCCACTGTATACCTAGTTGGATGAATTTTTCTAGAACCAGCTGGTACAGTGGTTAACACACTGGCCTGTGAGTTTTAGAGCTCACTCGCCACGGGTTCTGTCTCCACCCGTTCCCTAATTTGTTTCCTTTATCTCTTACCTTCGCACTAAAACAGCGGCTCATCGTACCTCTACATTGTATGTGTGAAGCGTTGTATGGCAGTGGAGGCTACATCCACCGATCGCTCAGCGTGATGAACTAACGCTACATAATCGTATTTACCTGTTTCATATATGTCACATTTACAAATAGGCGTTTATGTCCCTGATTTACATCACATGATTTACAGCATTTGACATGGAGCTCACTTGTGTGTTTCAGTTATTGGTGTTTACGCTCCTGATTTACATTATTTTTTTTTTGCATTTCGGATACAGGTGACTGTCAACTGCAGGCGTGTCTCCACAGTCTGCTGTATTTGTCAAGCAGTTTAATTCTTGCAGTGACTGGAACAATACACAATAACCTTCACACAGGAGACACAAACTTATGACGACGTTTCGGTCCGACTTGGACCATTAACTAGTCACACACTAACAATAACCACTAAGAACCCAGGGATCAGGCAGGATTCCAAACTAGTGGTTAGAATGCTGGTCTGCTAGTCCTAGGACTAGCAGACCAGCATTCTAACCACTAGTTCAAGCAGGGCTAATAAGTTTACTCCAGCTGGGTATACTGCTATACAGTGAGAATGGCAGGTGATTTTTTTCCTCCCTGATGAATAAATTTACAGCAACTATGATTAACATGCATCAGAGAAACTCGACTCTGGATGTACTGTCTACAACAGCAAAGAAAAGCGCACAAATACCCATTCCAGAGCATCTGCTTTAGATTTATTAAGGCTGAGGGACTGATCACCTCCTATCAAGGCCGAGGGGATTGATCACCTGTAATCAAGGCTGAGGGACTGGGCACCTCCTATCAAGGCTGAGGAGCTGATCACCTACCAAGGCCGAGGAGACTGATCACCTCTAATCAAGGCTGAGGGACTGATCACCCCCTTACCAAGGCTGGGGGACTGAGCGTCTCCTATCAAGGCTGAGGGACTGATCGCCTTTAATCAAGGCTGAGGGACTGAGGACCTCCTATCAAGGCTGAAGAACCGAGCACCTCCTCTCAAGGTGAAAAAAAATAGTATAAAATACCGACACTATGGAAACATAAATACATATGCAGTTTAATGTGATCCTTTATTGACAAAATTTCGCCCACACAGTGGGCTTTTTCAAGTCACAAACAGATCTGTTTGTGACTTAAAAAAAGCCCACTGTGTGGGCGAAACGTTGTCAATAAAGGATCTCATTAAACTGCATATGTGTTTATGTTTCCACCTCCTCTCAAGGCTGAGGGACTGAGCACCTGTGATTGCGAAAAGGATTTAGGAGTTTTGGTTAGCAGTAATCTGAAACCAAGACAACAGTGCATTAGTCTTCTCAATAAAGCTAACAGAATCCTTGGCTTCATATCAAGAAGTATAAATAATAGAAGTCCTCAGGTTGTTCTTCAACTCTATATATCTTTGGTTAGGCCTCATTTAGACTATGCTGCACAGTTCTGGTCACCGTATTATATAAATGCACTGGAAAACGTACAAAGGAGGGCCCTGAATCTGCACTCTCTAGAAAGGCGTAGAATTAGGGAGGATATGATTGAGGTGTATAAATGGAAAACAGGAATAAATAAAGGGGATGTAAATAGCGTGCTAAAAATATCTATCCTAGGCAGGACTTGCAGCAATGGCTTTGAATTGGAAAAATTCAGATTCAGGAAGAATATAGGAAAGCACTGGTTGTTGATGAGGGGAACAAACTTCCGAGTACCGACACAGAAGCTAAGACGTTGTGTAGTTTTAAAAATAGGTTTGATAAATACATGAGTGGGTGTGAGTTGGACCTGACTAGCTTGTGCTACTAGGTCAGATGCCGTGCTCCTTCTTTAAGCGAATGTGACCTGACCTGACTAGGTTAGGGCATTGGCTTAAGCCGGTAGGAGAATTGGACCTGCCTCACATGGGCCAGTAGGCTTGCTGCAGTGTTCCTTCTTTCTTATATATTTATGTTCTTCTTCTTAAGGCTGAGGGCTGATCACCTCCTATCAAGGCTGAGGGACTGAGCACCTCCTATCAAGGCTGAGGGACTGATTGCCTTCAATTACATCCATGTCTTGGATTGGTAGAGATGATTAGTGAAATTTCACCTTAGTAAAGATACTCGGAGCTGTGTTTGCGAGCCTTCGTCCAGTCATATCTCACACCACAGATACCTGTACCAAGTCTTGTTCCAGTAATATGTCACGTTTGTAGATGAATGGTTCAGAGAACGACATGTTGATAAATTAGACACATGTGCAACTCTTGGGTATCTTTATTGAGGAAACGTTTCGCCACACAGTGGCTTCATCAGTCCATACGTAGTGCAAGAAAGGTATAAAATACCGACAATATGAAAGTTAAGACACATGTGCAACATCTGGATATCTTTATTGTAGACGTTTCGCCATCCAGTGGCTTTATCAATACAGATTCTAGGACATAATAGGAAGACAGTAGAACTATATACAAAAGATGAGGTAATCAGTCCCTCGGCCTTGGAGTTAGTGTTCACAGCATCGTGGTGGAGGAGAGTCTGGAGCAAAGGCAAGAAGACTGGCGTTTTTATAGGCGTCAGTGGATGGGACGGGCAGCAGACGAGGGCAGTCACTGGTAGGCGGGATTCCCCAGTGGAAGTAGGTCCTTCCCAAAGAGATGGGTTAGTTGCAGCAGCCGTGAAGAAGGTCTTGTAGATGTCCTCTGAACCAAGATTCCATGATGTTGCAGTGTCTGACAAGTTGTGCAAGAAAGGTATAAAATACCGACAATATGAAAGTTAAGACACATGTGCAACATCTGGATATCTTTATTGTAGACGTTTCGCCATCCAGTGGCTTTATCAATTCAGATTCTAGGACATAATAGGAAGACAGTAGAACTATATACAAAAGATGAGGTAATCAGTCCCTCGGCCTTGGAGTTAGTGTTCACAGCATCGTGGTGGAGGAGAGTCAGGAGCAAAGGCAAGAAGACTGGCGTTTTTATAGGCGTCAGTGGATGGGACGGGCAGCAGACGAGGGCAGTCACTGGTAGGCGGGATTCCCCAGTGGAAGTAGGTCCTTCCCAAAGAGATGGGTTAGTTGCAGCAGCCGTGAAGAAGGTCTTGTAGATGTCCTCTGAACCAAGATTCCATGATGTTGCAGTGTCTGACAAGTTGTGCAAGAAAGGTATAAAATACCGACAATATGAAAGTTAAGACACATGTGCAACATCTGGATATCTTTATTGTAGACGTTTCGCCATCCAGTGGCTTTATCAATACAGATTCTAGGACATAATAGGAAGACAGTAGAACTATATACAAAAGATGAGGTAATCAGTCCCTCGGCCTTGGAGTTAGTGTTCACAGCATCGTGGTGGAGGAGAGTCTGGAGCAAAGGCAAGAAGACTGGCGTTTTTATAGGCGTCAGTGGATGGGACGGGCAGCAGACGAGGGCAGTCACTGGTAGGCGGGATTCCCCAGTGGAAGTAGGTCCTTCCCAAAGAGATGGGTTAGTTGCAGCAGCCGTGAAGAAGGTCTTGTAGATGTCCTCTGAACCAAGATTCCATGATGTTGCAGTGTCTGACAAGTTGTGCAAGAAAGGTATAAAATACCGACAATATGAAAGTTAAGACACATGTGCAACATCTGGATATCTTTATTGTAGACGTTTCGCCATCCAGTGGCTTTATCAATACAGATTCTAGGACATAATAGGAAGACAGTAGAACTATATACAAAAGATGAGGTAATCAGTCCCTCGGCCTTGGAGTTAGTGTTCACAGCATCGTGGTGGAGGAGAGTCTGGAGCAAAGGCAAGAAGACTGGCGTTTTTATAGGCGTCAGTGGATGGGACGGGCAGCAGACGAGGGCAGTCACTGGTAGGCGGGATTCCCCAGTGGAAGTAGGTCCTTCCCAAAGAGATGGGTTAGTTGCAGCAGCCGTGAAGAAGGTCTTGTAGATGTCCTCTGAACCAAGATTCCATGATGTTGCAGTGTCTGACAAGTTGTGCAAGAAAGGTATAAAATACCGACAATATGAAAGTTAAGACACATGTGCAACATCTGGATATCTTTATTGTAGACGTTTCGCCATCCAGTGGCTTTATCAATACAGATTCTAGGACATAATAGGAAGACAGTAGAACTATATACAAAAGATGAGGTAATCAGTCCCTCGGCCTTGGAGTTAGTGTTCACAGCATCGTGGTGGAGGAGAGTCTGGAGCAAAGGCAAGAAGACTGGCGTTTTTATAGGCGTCAGTGGATGGGACGGGCAGCAGACGAGGGCAGTCACTGGTAGGCGGGATTCCCCAGTGGAAGTAGGTCCTTCCCAAAGAGATGGGTTAGTTGCAGCAGCCGTGAAGAAGGTCTTGTAGATGTCCTCTGAACCAAGATTCCATGATGTTGCAGTGTCTGACAAGTTGTGCAAGAAAGGTATAAAATACCGACAATATGAAAGTTAAGACAATAAAGATATCCAGATGTTGCACATGTGTCTTAACTTTCATATTGTCGGTATTTTATACCTTTCTTGCACAACTTGTCAGACACTGCAACATCATGGAATCTTGGTTCAGAGGACATCTACAAGACCTTCTTCACGGCTGCTGCAACTAACCCATCTCTTTGGGAAGGACCTACTTCCACTGGGGAATCCCGCCTACCAGTGACTGCCCTCGTCTGCTGCCCGTCCCATCCACTGACGCCTATAAAAACGCCAGTCTTCTTGCCTTTGCTCCAGACTCTCCTCCACCACGATGCTGTGAACACTAACTCCAAGGCCGAGGGACTGATTACCTCATCTTTTGTATATAGTTCTACTGTCTTCCTATTATGTCCTAGAATCTGTATTGATAAAGCCACTGGATGGCGAAACGTCTACAATAAAGATATCCAGATGTTGCACATGTGTCTTAACTTTCATATTGTCGGTATTTTATACCTTTCTTGCACAACTTGTCAGACACTGCAACATCATGGAATCTTGGTTCAGAGGACATCTACAAGACCTTCTTCACGGCTGCTGCAACTAACCCATCTCTTTGGGAAGGACCTACTTCCACTGGGGAATCCCGCCTACCAGTGACTGCCCTCGTCTGCTGCCCGTCCCATCCACTGACGCCTATAAAAACGCCAGTCTTCTTGCCTTTGCTCCAGACTCTCCTCCACCACGATGCTGTGAACACTAACTCCAAGGCCGAGGGACTGATTACCTCATCTTTTGTATATAGTTCTACTGTCTTCCTATTATGTCCTAGAATCTGTATTGATAAAGCCACTGGATGGCGAAACGTCTACAATAAAGATATCCAGATGTTGCACATGTGTCTTAACTTTCATATTGTCGGTATTTTATACCTTTCTTGCACAACTTGTCAGACACTGCAACATCATGGAATCTTGGTTCAGAGGACATCTACAAGACCTTCTTCACGGCTGCTGCAACTAACCCATCTCTTTGGGAAGGACCTACTTCCACTGGGGAATCCCGCCTACCAGTGACTGCCCTCGTCTGCTGCCCGTCCCATCCACTGACGCCTATAAAAACGCCAGTCTTCTTGCCTTTGCTCCAGACTCTCCTCCACCACGATGCTGTGAACACTAACTCCAAGGCCGAGGGACTGATTACCTCATCTTTTGTATATAGTTCTACTGTCTTCCTATTATGTCCTAGAATCTGTATTGATAAAGCCACTGGATGGCGAAACGTCTACAATAAAGATATCCAGATGTTGCACATGTGTCTTAACTTTCACATTCAGTCCATACGTAGGAGAAACTTGAAGAACAGGAGGAGAATGAGGTAATCAGTCCCTCAACCTTGAGTCGATGTGTTCAGTCCATCAATCTTGAATAGAATACGGCATATGAGCGGAGAAGGAGCTTATAAACCGTATGGCAGGAGAGGTGCAGCAGTCATAGGTGGTGTCACATTTGTTCAATGTGGAAGTAGGTCGTGCCCAAGAATTAGGCAAGCGAAGAATTCCTAAGTATTAAGATCGCAAGAAGTTGCGGTGACGTGTACTTAGCTCTGTGAAGACCTGTTTTTGTGCTCTCTGTGAATTGAACCAGGATGCCCTCTTTTGAGCAACTTTACCAGCAGCTCAGAGAAGAGCTCAGAGTTGCTAAGATGGAGATACGGCGATTAACGGAGGAGAACAAGAGGATTCGTAGTAATCCTCCTGTTGTGAGTCCCCAGGTTAAGAGGGGAGCTTGGTCAGTGGCCGGGCAACATGGAACCAAGCTGAAGATCAAGAAAACGGTTGGAGAGGCAGAAACAACTAGAAACCAGAAATCTACCGTGGAAACTTCCAACTCATTCTCGGTTCTACCTGACGAATGTGAGTGTTCTACTAGGAATGCCACAACGAGCACCAAAGAAGCATTGGCAGACGTGAGTGAGCCATCCCTAGAAACCCCAACGAAGACCATCGAGAACGTCTTGACGAATTCTGCAAGTGGTGTAATGCTACCTGGCGAATGTGAGTCGACTACTCGGAGCATCATGACGGACGACGCCAAGGAAGGTAAAAACATTGTTGTTGTTGGGGATAGCCAGATTAGGTACATGGATAGGGCATTCTGCTTGAAGGATAGGAGTAGGAGGCAGAGAGTGTGTTTTCCTGGGGCTGGGATGAAGGATATTGTTAGCCGTCTGGATGACATCATGAGAGGTAATGGGAGCAATCCTATTATCTGTCTCAGTGCTGGAGGCAACGATGTTGGCAGACGTAGGAGTGAGGACCTGATTAGCAGGTATAGGTCAGCAACAGAGATAATTAGGAGGAAGGGTGGGAAACCTGTCATATGTGACATTTTGCCAAGGAGAGGAGTTGGAAATGAATGGTTGTCCAGAGCAATTGGTGTCAATTGCTGGCTGGACAAATACTGTAAGGAAAATGCAGTAACATTCATTGACAACTGGGACCTCTTCTATGGCAGAAATGACATGTATGCCAGGGATGGGGTTCACTTATCTAGGTGTGGGGTGGGAGCACTGGCCAATGCAGTGGAGGGAGCTGTTAGGTCTTTAAACTAGGAATAGTTAGTGGTATGGGTTTTTGCGGGAAAACTGTGAAGTCGCAGGGTAGTAATATGAGTACTAGAAGAACTAGTAATAGGCAAAAAGAGGTGGATATTGGAAAGCCAGTGGCACTAATTGAGAGAGGAGGGTCTTTAAATATTTATTACACAAATAGTTGCAGTGCTAGGAATAAGATGGACGAGTTGAGACTAGTTGCTAGTGCAGGTAACATAGATGTATTTGCCATTACTGAGACGTGGTTTAATTCAAAAAGTCGGGACATGCCTGCAGAATGTCACATTCAGGGTTTTATATTGTTCCAAGTAGATAGAAGTGTCGGAAAGGGGGGTGGGGTGGCATTGTATGTCCGAGATCGCTTGAACTGTTGCATAAAAACGGGTATTAAGTCTGAAGTAACACATACAGAGTCTGTTTGGATAGAATTTTCAGAGGGGCATGAAAAATTAATTTAAGGTGTGATATACCGTCCCCCAAATTTAGATAGGGACCAGGGAAGACTACTATGGGAGGAAATTGTTAGGGCCACAAGACACGATAATGTAGTAATTCTAGGAGATTTTAACTTTAGTCATATTGATTGGAATTTCTTGACTGGGAATTTAGAATCATACGACTTCTTAGAAGTAGTCCAGGATTGTTTTTTGAAGCAGTTTGTGACAGAACCTACAAGGGGTAATAACCTGCTTGACTTAGTTCTGGCAAACAATGAATCCCTTGTTAATAATTTAGAAGTTTCAGAGGAACTGGGTGCTAGCGACCACAAATCAATTACATTTAGAATTGAATGGAAGTATGATAGTAGGGATAATTCAGTAACAGTCCCAGATTTTCGCTTAGCAGATTACGATGGGCTTAGAGAACACTTATCATCTGTTGACTGGGGTAACGAAGAGAGCTATCAATATGACAGTTTTCTGAACACAATACATGCTGCTCAAAGAACGTTTATCCCTTACAGAGAAATTAGATCAAATAGAAATGACCCAAAATGGATGAATAATAGGCTGAAATATCTACTAGGGCATAAAAAAGGAATTTATAGGCGTATCAAAAGAGGCGAGGGTCATCTTATGAATCAGTATATTGACATTAAGAGGGACATTAAAAAGGGGATAAGAAAAGCTAAAAGGGACTATGAAATTAAAGTTGCTAGGGATTCTAAAACTAACCCAAAAAGTTTTTTCCAGGTATATAGAACAAAAGTCAGAGATAAGATAGGTCCCCTTAAAAATAACTATGGGCATCTTACTGACAAAGAGAATGAAATGTGCTCGATTTTAAATAATTATTTTCTCTCGGTTTTTACACAGGAAGACACTAATAATATTCCGGTAATTAATTTTTATAGTGGGCCAGAAGAAGATAAATTATGTAACATCACAGTCACTAGTGAAATGGTTGTGAAGCAGATAGACCGACTGAAGCAAAATAAGTCACCGGGTCCTGATGAGGTTTTTTCAAGGGTTCTTAAGGAATGCAAAATGGAACTCTGTGAACCATTAACTAATATTTTTAATTTATCTCTTCAAACAGGTGTAGTGTCTGATATGTGGAAGATGGCTAATGTAATTCCTATTTTTAAAACAGGGGACAAGTCGTTACCGTCAAATTACCACCCAATAAGCCTGACCTCAATTGTAGGCAAATTACTAGAGTCAATTATAGCTGAGATTATAAGAAGCCATCTCGATAAGCATAGCTTGATTAATGATACTCAGCATGGATTCACTAGAGGCCGGTTTGTCTAACTAATTTATTAACTTTCTTCAGTAAAGCTTTTGAGGCTGTTGACCACGATAAAGAATTTGATATTATTTACTTAGATTTTAGTAAGGCATTTGATAGAGTTCCGCACCAAAGACTGTTGAAGAAAGTAGCAGCTCATGGCATTGGGGGAAGGGTGCTCTCGTGGATCGAATCATGGCTCACAGACAGGAAGCAGAGAGTGTCCATAAATGGGGTTAAATCCGAGTGGGGATCAGTAACAAGTGGCGTTCCACAGGGATCAGTCTTGGGCCCGTTGTTGTTTATAATATATATCAATGAAGGAATTACTAGCGATATGAGCAAATTCGCCGATGACACGAAGATAGGTAGGATAATTGATTCAAACGTAGATGTTAGGGAACTTCAGGAGGATTTAGACAAACTCTACTCTTGGTCAGAAAAGTGGCAGATGCAGTTCAATGTAGATAAATGCAAGGTTCTGAAGCTCGGGAGTGTCCATAACCCTAGTACTTGTAAGTTAAATAATGTAGAACTTAGCCATACAGATTGCGAAAAGGACTTGGGGGTTATGGTAAGCAGCAACCTTAAACTAAGACAGCAATGCCTAAGCGTACGTAATAAGGCAAATAGATTACTGGGATTTATATCAAGAAGTGTAAGCAACAGAAGTCCAGAGGTCATACTGCAGCTTTATACATCATTAGTAAGGCCTCACCTAGATTATGCAGCTCAATTCTGGTCTCCATATTACAGAATGGACATAAATTCGTTAGAAAACATTCAGCGCAGGATGACTAAATTAATACATAGCATTAGAAATCTTCCTTATGAAGAAAGATTGAAGACTCTTAAGTTACATTCACTTGTTAGACGAAGAATGAGGGGAGACTTGATCGAAGTGTATAAGTGGAAGATAGGTATTAATAAAGGGGATATTAATAAGGTCTTGAGGATATCTCTCCAAGAGAGAACCCGCAGTAATGGATTTAAATTGGATAAGTTTAGATTTAGAAAGGACATAGGAAAGCATTGGTTTGGAAATAGGGTAGTTGATGAGTGGAACAGTCTACCTAGTTGGGTTATTGAGGCTGGGACTTTGGGTAGTTTCAAATTTAGGTTGGATAAGTACATGAGTGGGAGGGGTTGGATTTGAGTGGGACTTTCACACCAGAGCTTCTTTCTTGTGTAGCATTGAAAATTGGGTTGGACAAATTTTTCGTTAGAAGGATGAATTGTAAAGGACCTGCCTAGTATGGGCCAACAGGCCTCCTGCAGTGTTCCTCCTTTCTTATGTTCTTATGTTCAGTGTCTGACAGGTTTGTAGATGAACCATTCATCTACAAGCTAATCCACGAACCATGACACAGAGAACCCATGAACCCTTTTTTTTCAGATGAGCTAAGTGACAGCTGTTAGTGAGTTTATCATCGTGTGTGTGTGTGGGGGGGGGAGGGGGACTCTTGGTGTGAAAATTCACGTAGTATTAATGAATGACCAGGTGAAGCAATTGGTTTTGTAGCTTCCTTTTATTTTATTATTATTTTTTTGACAACTTTTTATCTAAGGAGCTTTAATTACTTTGGTTTTTCTCATAGTCAACACGATGTTGAGTTTCTCTTACTTTGACAAGTGAAGTATGGAAACTTTGTGCTGTGTTGGTCGTAGATGCATCCAACACTGCATTCCTCGGAATGAACATTAAAATGGTATGAAATACCGACAGATTGTTAGGTAAGACACATATGCAACAGTTAGGTATCTTTATTACGAAACGTTTCGCCTACACAGTAGGCTTCTTCAGTCGAGTACAGAAAGGTTGATAGAAGCAGAAGATACTTGAAGACGATGTAATCAGTCCATCACCCTTAAAGTTTTGAGGTGGTCAGTCCCTCAGTCTGGAGAAGAGCATTGTTCCGTTGTCTGAAACAATATGAAGTTGAAGTGACCTCTACTAGTGAGAACGGCTGGGTTTGAGAGGGACCTGCCCTCCCAAAGCAACCTACGTCTCACCTCCTGGCACTATATAAAGGCCCGATTCTGTCACTTCAACTTCATATTGTTTCAGACAACGGAACAATGCTCTTCTCCAGACTGAGGGACTGACCACCTCAAAACTTTAAGGGTGATGGACTGATTACATCGTCTTCAAGTATCTTCTGCTTCTATCAACCTTTCTGTACTCGACTGAAGAAGCCTACTGTGTAAGCGAAACGTTTCGTAATAAAGATACCTAACTGTTGCATATGTGTCTTACCTAACAACACACTGCATTCCTCTTTTTTACTGTCTCTCTAACTGCTTGACTGTCTGTCAAGTTCGCTGTCTCTCGCTCTCTCTCTCTCTCTCTCTCTCTCTCTCTCTCTCTCTCTCTCTCTCTCTCTCTCTCTCTCTCTCTCCTCTCCTTCCATCTCAAGTCTCTTCATCGACCCACAACTCATCAGTCTCTTCCTGTTATTGCAGTGCATGAGGCCAAGATGCGTGACGTGTCCGTGACGTGCATGGCTCTGACTGGCTGACGTGCCGAACCCACCATGAACCCGCCATGCGCCCACCATGCGCACTCTTCCCCCGTCAACCCACCCGACGCAGCAACTCCTTACGTCGCTCTGACGTGGCGGCCTCCCATTAGTCGCTAGGTGACCAATTATGCATTTTTTTCCTGAGCAGAAAAAACAATTCATTACACGAAGGAGGATTGCATAAAAGCTTCACCGATATTTTTTTTTAATATACGAGACACTTTTGTTGAAAAGTAATAAGAATCCATTTCTGATTTTTGTTTTCGGGTGCATAAGATTTGCTAATTAAGCACAGTTTCTTCCAATGGGAGCAAAAATCCTATAAATCAACATTGGTACGTTCAGATCGATGAGCAGAGGGCGTATTATGGCTTGAATTTCCGTCTATGCGGAATTTTGTCTCTCATTCACGAGGATTTATGGGAATTTTTTATTTCTCCTGTGGGTGTTCTTGTATTAATGAGAAGAATGCCTCTGCATGGTTAATTATGCACATGTGTGTGTGTGTGTGTGTGTGTGTGTGTGTGTGTGTGTGTGTGTGTGTGTGTGTGTGTGTGTGTGTGTGTGTGTGCATGCGTGTGTGTGTGCGTGCGTGTGTGAGTTGCTCATAATTATTAATGTGCGCAAGTGTGTACATACACATGAGCGTGCATTTGTGCACATGATTATGGATCTTTATGCGCATGTGTATGTGCTTGTGTATGAGTGTGAATTTCTACGCGTATAAGGTCGCATTATATACACACTTAAGTGAGTATATGTGTGCACATGAGTGTGCGTGCATGAATACACGTGTTTGTATATACATTCATGTGCATATCATCTATCTGTGTGTGCGTGGGATGTAGTCATAGCTCCTGGCCCCTCCTCAAGCCTCCCATCAGCCTGCTTTATTGATATCAAACTTCCAGTGTTGATATTTTCGTTATTGATGTCTGGCTTCTAGTGTTGTTCTAGATACCAGTTTTAACACGTTTATATCTGCTTTTATAACAAAGTGAGTTTCCATATCTGCACGAACTTTGAAGGGTATCCCTGCTTCCTTTTAACCCAGCCCACTCTACCTCAGTGATCTGGGAAAGGTATCTCCCGTATCTCATCAGTCAAGCCTCCTCCTTCAATTATCCGAGAATGGTATCCCTATATCTCTACCTGGGTCCACGTCTAAAGGAATATTGTAGAGTACAGCCTAGGTTTCTAATTAGGCCAAAACCAGTAGCGAGGAGGGATTCACAAGCTATGACATGGAAGCTGATATCCTAGTTTCTTCAATTAAATCTGGCCAATTGTTAACCTACACAACTCAAAGCTAATTCGAACCTTCCGCTGGAAAACATCAGCCTGAAAATTTAAAACCGATCGGAAGAAGTATTCTCTAGTTACCTCACAACAAATATCACAAAATATACCAGTACTTAGGTTTCGCCACAGAAGTGGCTAATTTATTGTGCACTGTATCCATGCTGTGGAGGGCAGTGCATCACCAGCACTTCACTTTTCCAGGCACTAAAAAGTTGCATTCTCCAGTGTTACGCAATGTGCTACAGTAAAATTTATATAAGAAATAACGCTCCATATGTCATTTTCCGGGTTTGTACTGAATCCGAACGCGTATTATTCCCGGGCAGTTAGAGTGGCCAGGAGACATGAGCAGATGAGACGCGGTGAGTGTCAGTCAGTGGAGCAGAACACTTGCAACACGATATCCTAATACAACACGGTGTGTTTAGTAGGGATGGCTTTTTTTGTAAGTTTATGCCATATGTTATTTTATTGCTCTCATGATTACCTGTAAGGCCCTAGTATGCAGAGGTCTGTTTATGCGAGAGTACTGTATGGTGTTTTGCCTGCTGGTAATTAGTCTACCAGACAGAAGTGAAGACGGGGGTGTGTATGTCATGGTGCCTCCCTGATGATTTATTTTAACTAATTAGTAGCAGTGCGCTAGTGAGCTAATGTGAACTGGAGTGTGGAAGTTTTTGTCGTAGTTATAAATTGCATGTAAGTTATTATTGATATATATATATTTATATATATATACACAGATATATATATATATATATATATATATATATATATATATATATATATATATATATATATATATATATATATATATATTTATTTTATGGAGTATGGAGGAGGTGAATGTATTCAGATATTTGGGAGTGGACGTGTCAGCGGATGGGTCTATGAAGGATGAGGTGAATCATAGAATTGATGAGGGATAAAGGGTGAGTGGTGCACTTAGGAGTCTGTGGAGACAAAGAACTTTGTCCTTGGAGGCAAAGAGGGGAATGTATGAGAGTATAGTTTTACCAGCGCTCTTATATGGGTGTGAAGCATGGGTGACGAATGTTGCAGCGAGGAGAAGGCTGGAGGCAGTGGAGATGTCATGTCTGAGGGCAATGTGTGGTGTGAATATAATGCAGAGAATTCGTAGTTTGGAAGTTAGGAGGAGGTGCGGGATTACCAAAAGTGTTGTCCAGAGGGCTGAGGAAGGGTTGTTGAGGTGGTTCGGACATGTAGAGAGAATGGAGCGAGACAGAATGACTTCAAGAGTGTATCAGTCTGTAGTGGAAGGAAGGCGGGGTAGGGGTCGGCTTACGAAAGGTTGGAGGGAGGGGGTAAAGGAGGTTTTGTGTGCGAGGGGCTTGGACTTCCAGCAGGCGTGCGTGAGCGTGTTTGACAGGAGTGAATGGAGACGAATGGTTTTTAATACTTGACGTGCTGTTGGAGTGTGAGCAAAGTAACATTTATGAAGGGGTTCAGGGAAACCGGCAGGCAGGACTTGAGTCCTGGAGATGGGAAGTACAGTGCCTGCACTCTGAAGGAGGGGTGTTAATGTTGCAGTTTAAAAACTGTAGTGTAAAGCACCCTTCTGGCAAGACAGTGATGGAGTGAATGATGGTGAAAGTTTTTCTTTTTCGGGCCACTCTGCCTTGGTGGGAATCGGCCAGTGTGATAATATTAATAATAATAATAATAATAATAATAATAATAATATATATATATATATATATATATATATATATATATATATATATATATATATATATATATATATATATATATATATATATATATATTTATATAGGTGAGTTTTTGTCCTTCTTAATAATAATTAATATTGTTTAATATATGAGTACATGCTGGTGAAGGCTCGCTGAGTACATGCTGGTGAAGGCTCACTAAGTACATGCTGGTGAAGGCTCGCTGAGTACATGCTGGTGAAGGCTCACTAAGTACATGCTGGTGAAGGCTCGCTGAGTACATGCTGGTGAAGGCTCACTAAGTACATGCTGGTGAAGGCTCGCTAAGTACATGCTGGTGAAGGCTCACTAAGTACATGCTGGTGAAGGCTCGCTGAGTACATGCTGGTGAAGGCTCACTAAGTACATGCTGGTGAAGGCTCGCTAAGTACATGCTGGTGAAGGCTCGCTAAGTACATGCTGGTGAAGGCCCACTAAGTACATGCTGGTGAAGGCCCACTAAGTACATGCTGGTGAAGGCCCACTAAGTACATGCTGGTGAAGGCTCGCTAAGTACATGCTGGTGAAGGCTCGCTAAGTACATGCTGGTGAAGGCTCACTAAGTACATGCTGGTGAAGGCTCGCTAAGTACATGCTGGTGAAGGCTCGCTAAGTACATGCTGGTGAAGGCTCGCTAAGTACATGCTGGTGAAGGCTCGCTAAGTACATGCTGGTGAAGGCTCGCTAAGTACATGCTGGTGAAGGCTCGCTAAGTACATGCTGGTGAAGGCTCGCTAAGTACATGCTGGTGAAGGCTCACTAAGTACATGCTGGTGAAGGCTCACTAAGTACATGCTGGTGAAGGCTCGCTAAGTACATGCTGGTGAAGGCTCGCTAAGTACATGCTGGTGAAGGCTCGCTAAGTACATGCTGGTGAAGGCTCACTAAGTACATGCTGGTGAAGGCTCACTAAGTACATGCTGGTGAAGGCTCGCTAAGTACATGCTGGTGAAGGCTCGCTAAGTACATGCTGGTGAAGGCTCGCTAAGTACATGCTGGTGAAGGCTCACTAAGTACATGCTGGTGAAGGCTCGCTAAGTACATGCTGGTGAAGGCTCGCTAAGTACATGCTGGTGAAGGCTCGCTAAGTACATGCTGGTGAAGGCTCGCTAAGTACATGCTGGTGAAGGCTCGCTAAGTACATGCTGGTGAAGGCTCGCTGAGTACATGCTGGTGAAGGCTCGCTAAGTACATGCTGGTGAAGGCTCGCTAAGTACATGCTGGTGAAGGCTCGCTAAGTACATGCTGGTGAAGGCTCGCTAAGTACATGCTGGTGAAGGCTCGCTGAGTACATGCTGGTGGAGGCTCGCTAAGTACATGCTGGTGAAGGCTCGCTAAGTACATGCTGGTGAAGGCTCGCTGAGTACATGCTGGTGAAGTACATGCTGGTGAAGGCTCGCTGAGTACATGCTGGTGAAGGCTCGCTAAG
Source organism: Cherax quadricarinatus (assembly GCF_038502225.1). Classification (NCBI taxonomy): domain Eukaryota; kingdom Metazoa; phylum Arthropoda; class Malacostraca; order Decapoda; family Parastacidae; genus Cherax; species Cherax quadricarinatus. The sequence continues at coordinate 36,895,608 of NC_091297.1, read as the reverse complement.
TACATGCTGGTGAAGGCTCGCTAAGTACATGCTGGTGAAGGCTCGCTAAGTACATGCTGGTGAAGGCTCGCTGAGTACATGCTGGTGAAGGCTCGCTGAGTACATGCTGGTGAAGGCTCACTAAGTACATGCTGGTGAAGGCTCGCTAAGTACATGCTGGTGAAGGCTCGCTAAGTACATGCTGGTGAAGGCTCGCTAAGTACATGCTGGTGAAGGCTCGCTGAGTACATGCTGGTGAAGGCTCGCTAAGTACATGCTGGTGAAGGCTCGCTAAGTACATGCTGGTGAAGGCTCGCTGAGTACATGCTGGTGAAGGCTCGCTGAGTACATGCTGGTGAAGGCTCACTAAGTACATGCTGGTGAAGGCTCGCTAAGTACATGCTGGTGAAGGCTCGCTAAGTACATGCTGGTGAAGGCTCGCTGAGTACATGCTGGTGAAGGCTCGCTGAGTACATGCTGGTGAAGGCTCACTAAGTACATGCTGGTGAAGGCTCGCTAAGTACATGCTGGTGAAGGCTTGCTGAGTACATGCTGGTGAAGGCTCGCTGAGTACATGCTGGTGAAGGCTCGCTAAGTACATGCTGGTGAAGGCTCACTAAGTACATGCTGGTGAAGGCTCGCTAAGTACATGCTGGTGAAGGCTTGCTGAGTACATGCTGGTGAAGGCTCGCTAAGTACATGCTGGTGAAGGCTCACTAAGTACATGCTGGTGAAGGCTCGCTAAGTACATGCTGGTGAAGGCTCGCTAAGTACATGCTGGTGAAGGCTCGCTAAGTACATGCTGGTGAAGGCTCACTAAGTACATGCTGGTGAAGGCTCACTAAGTACATGCTGGTGAAGGCTCGCTAAGTACATGCTGGTGAAGGCTCGCTAAGTACATGCTGGTGAAGGCTCGCTAAGTACATGCTGGTGAAGGCTCACTAAGTACATGCTGGTGAAGGCTCGCTAAGTACATGCTGGTGAAGGCTCGCTAAGTACATGCTGGTGAAGGCTCGCTAAGTACATGCTGGTGAAGGCTCGCTAAGTACATGCTGGTGAAGGCTCGCTAAGTACATGCTGGTAAAGGCTCGCTGAGTACATGCTGGTGGAGGCTCGCTAAGTACATGCTGGTGAAGGCTCGCTAAGTACATGCTGGTGAAGGCTCGCTGAGTACATGCTGGTGAAGGCTCGCTGAGTACATGCTGGTGAAGGCTCGCTAAGTACATGCTGGTGAAGGCTCGCTAAGTACATGCTGGTGAAGGCTCGCTAAGTACATGCTGGTGAAGGCTCGCTGAGTACATGCTGGTGACGGCTCGCTGAGTACATGTACATGCTGGTGAAGGCTCGCTTAGTACATGCTGGTGAAGGCTCGCTAAGTACATGCTGGTGAAGGCTCGCTAAGTACATGCTGGTGAAGGCTCGCTAAGTACATGCTGGTGAAGGCTCGCTGAGTACATGTACATGCTGGTGAAGGCTCGCTGAGTACATGCTGGTGAAGGCTCATAAGTACATGCTGGTTTAGGCTCGCTTAGTACATGCTGGTGAAGGCTCGCTAAGTACATGCTGGTGAAGGCTCGCTGAGTACATGCTGGTGAAGGCTCGCTGAGTACATGCTGGTGAAGGCTCACTAAGTACATGCTGGTGAAGGCTCGCTAAGTACATGCTGGTGAAGGCTCGCTAAGTACATGCTGGTGAAGGCTCGCTGAGTACATGCTGGTGAAGGCTCACTAAGTACATGCTGGTGAAGGCTCACTAAGTACATGCTGGTGAAGGCTCGCTAAGTACATGCTGGTGAAGGCTTGCTGAGTACATGCTGGTGAAGGCTCGCTGAGTACATGCTGGTGAAGGCTCGCTAAGTACATGCTGGTGAAGGCTCGCTAAGTACATGCTGGTGAAGGCTCGCTAAGTACATGCTGGTGAAGGCTCGCTAAGTACATGCTGGTGAAGGCTCGCTAAGTACATGCTGGTGAAGGCTCGCTGAGTACATGCTGGTGAAGGCTCGCTGAGTACATGCTGGTGAAGGCTCACTAAGTACATGCTGGTGAAGGCTCGCTAAGTACATGCTGGTGAAGGCTCGCTAAGTACATGCTGGTGAAGGCTCGCTAAGTACATGCTGGTGAAGGCTCACTAAGTACATGCTGGTGAAGGCTCGCTGAGTACATGCTGGTGAAGGCTCACTAAGTACATGCTGGTGAAGGCTCGCTAAGTACATGCTGGTGAAGGCTCGCTGAGTACATGCTGGTGAAGGCTCGCTAAGTACATGCTGGTGAAGGCTCGCTAAGTACATGCTGGTGAAGGCTCGCTAAGTACATGCTGGTGAAGGCTCGCTAAGTACATGCTGGTGAAGGCTCGCTGAGTACATGCTGGTGAAGGCTCGCTGAGTACATGCTGGTGAAGGCTCGCTGAGTACATGCTGGTGAAGGCTCGCTGAGTACATGCTGGTGAAGGCTCGCTAAGTACATGCTGGTGAAGGCTCGCTAAGTACATGCTGGTGAAGGCTCGCTAAGTACATGCTGGTGAAGGCTCGCTAAGTACATGCTGGTGAAGGCTCGCTAAGTACATGCTGGTGAAGGCTCGCTAAGTACATGCTGGTGAAGGCTCGCTAAGTACATGCTGGTGAAGGCTCGCTAAGTACATGCTGGTGAAGGCTCGCTAAGTACATGCTGGTGAAGGCTCGCTAAGTACATGCTGGTGAAGGCTCGCTAAGTACATGCTGGTGAAGGCTCGCTAAGTACATGCTGGTGAAGGCTCGCTAAGTACATGCTGGTGAAGGCTCGCTAAGTACATGCTGGTGAAGGCTCGCTAAGTACATGCTGGTGAAGGCTCGCTAAGTACATGCTGGTGAAGGCTCGCTAAGTACATGCTGGTGAAGGCTCGCTAAGTACATGCTGGTGAAGGCTCGCTAAGTACATGCTGGTGAAGGCTCGCTAAGTACATGCTGGTGAAGGCTCGCTGAGTACATGCTGGTGAAGGCTCGCTTAGTACATGCTGGTGAAGGCTCGCTAAGTACATGCTGGTGAAGGCTCGCTAAGTACATGCTGGTGAAGGCTCGCTAAGTACATGCTGGTGAAGGCTCACTAAGTACATGCTGGTGAAGGCTCGCTGAGTACATGCTGGTGAAGGCTCGCTAAGTACATGCTGGTGAAGGCTCGCTGAGTACATGCTGGTGAAGGCTCGCTGAGTACATGCTGGTGAAGGCTCGCTAAGTACATGCTGGTGAAGGCTCGCTAAGTACATGCTGGTGAAGGCTCGCTAAGTACATGCTGGTGAAGGCTCGCTAAGTACATGCTGGTGAAGGCTCGCTGAGTACATGCTGGTGAAGGCTCGCTGAGTACATGCTGGTGAAGGCTCGCTAAGTACATGTTGGTGAAGGCTCGCTGAGTACATGCTGGTGAAGGCTCGCTAAGTACATGCTGGTGAAGGCTCGCTAAGTACATGCTGGTGAAGGCTCGCTGAGTACATGCTGGTGAAGGCTCGCTAAGTACATGCTGGTGAAGGCTCGCTAAGTACATGCTGGTGAAGGCTCGCTGAGTACATGCTGGTGAAGGCTCGCTAAGTACATGCTGGTGAAGGCTCGCTGAGTACATGCTGGTGAAGGCTCGCTAAGTACATGCTGGTGAAGGCTCGCTAAGTGGTGAAGGCTCGCTAAGTACATGCTGGTGAAGGCTCGCTAAGTACATGCTGGTGAAGGCTCGCTAAGAGTACATGCTGGTGAAGGCTCGCTAAGTACATGCTGGTGAAGGCTCGCTAAGTACATGCTGGTGAAGGCTCGCTAAGTACATGCTGGTGAAGGCTCGCTAAGTACATGCTGGTGAAGGCTCGCTAAGTACATGCTGGTGAAGGCTCGCTAAGTACATGCTGGTGAAGGCTCGCTAAGTACATGCTGGTGAAGGCTCGCTGAGTACATGCTGGTGAAGGCTCGCTAAGTACATGCTGGTGAAGGCTCGCTAAGTACATGCTGGTGAAGGCTCGCTAAGTACATGCTGGTGAAGGCTCGCTAAGTACATGCTGGTGAAGGCTCGCTAAGTACATGCTGGTGAAGGCTCGCTAAGTACATGCTGGTGAAGGCTCGCTGAGTACATGCTGGTGAAGGCTCGCTAAGTACATGCTGGTGAAGGCTCGCTGAGTACATGCTGGTGAAGGCTCGCTAAGTACATGCTGGTGAGGGCTCGCTGAGCTGGTGAAGGCTCGCTGATGCTGGTGAAGGCTCGTACATGCTGGTGAAGGCTCGCTACATGCTGGTGAAGGCTCGCTAAGTACATGCTGGTGAAGGCTCGCTAAGTACATGCTGGTGAAGGCTCGCTAGTACATGCTGGTGAAGGCTCGCTAAGTACATGCTGGTGAAGGCTCGCTGAGTACATGCTGGTGAAGGCTCACTAAGTACATGCTGGTGAAGGCTCGCTAAGTACATGCTGGTGAAGGCTCGCTGAGTACATGCTGGTGAAGGCTCGCTGAGTACATGCTGGTGAAGGCTCACTAAGTACATGCTGGTGAAGGCTCGCTAAGTACATGCTGGTGAAGGCTCGCTAAGTACATGCTGGTGAAGGCTCGCTGAGTAGTACATGCTGGTGAAGGCTCGCTGCTGGTGAAGTACATGGTGGTGAAGGCTCGCTGAGTACATGCTGGTGAAGGCTCGCTGAGTACATGCTGGTGAAGGCTCGCTAAGTACATGCTGGTGAAGGCTCGCTAAGTACATGCTGGTGAAGGCTCGCTAAGTACATGCTGGTGAAGGCTCGCTAAGTACATGCTGGTGAAGGCTCGCTAAGTACATGCTGGTGAAGGCTCGCTAAGTACATGCTGGTGAAGGCTCGCTGAGTACATGCTGGTGAAGGCTCGCTGAGTACATGCTGGTGAAGGCTCGCTGAGTACATGCTGGTGAAGGCTCGCTAAGTACATGCTGGTGAAGGCTCGCTAAGTACATGCTGGTGAAGGCTCGCTAAGTACATGCTGGTGAAGGCTCGCTAAGTACATGCTGGTGAAGGCTCGCTAAGTACATGCTGGTGAAGGCTCGCTGAGTACATGCTGGTGAAGGCTCGCTGAGAACATGTACTCGCTGATGCTGGTGAAGGCTCGCTGAGTACATGCTGGTGAAGGCTCGCTAAGAACATGCTGGTGAAGGCTCGCTCGCTAAGTAAGTACATGCTGGTGAAGGCTCGCTAAGTACATGCTGGTGAAGGCTCGCTCAGTACATGCTGGTGAAGGCTCGCTGAGTACATGCTGGTGAAGGCTCGCTAAGTACATGCTGGTGAAGGCTCGCTGAGTACATGCTGGTGAAGGCTCGCTGAGTACATGCTGGTGAAGGCTCGCTAAGTACATGCTGGTGAAGGCTCGCTAAGTACATGCTGGTGAAGGCTCGCTGCTGCTGGTGAAGTACATGCTGGTGAAGGCTCGCTAAGTACATGCTGGTGAAGGCTCGCTAAGTACATGCTGGTGAAGGCTCGCTAAGTACATGCTGGTGAAGGCTCGCTAAGTACATGCTGGTGAAGGCTCGCTAAGTACATGCTGGTGAAGGCTCGCTAAGTACATGCTGGTGAAGGCTCGCTAAGTACATGCTGGTGAAGGCTCGCTAAGTACATGCTGGTGAAGGCTCGCTAAGTACATGCTGGTGAAGGCTCGCTAAGTACATGCTGGTGAAGGCTCGCTAAGTACATGCTGGTGAAGGCTCGCTAAGTACATGCTGGTGAAGGCTCGCTAACATGCTGGTGAAGGCTCGCTAAGTATGCTGGTGAAGGCTCGCTAAGTACATGCTGGTGAAGGCTCGCTAAGTACATGCTGGTGAAGGCTCGCTAAGTACATGCTGGTGAAGGCTCGCTAAGTACATGCTGGTGAAGGCTCGCTAAGTACATGCTGGTGAAGGCTCGCTAAGTACATGCTGGTGAAGGCTCGCTAAGTACATGCTGGTGAAGGCTCGCTAAGTACATGCTGGTGAAGTCTCGCTAAGTACATGCTGGTGAAGTCTCGCTAAGTACATGCTGGTGAAGGCTCGCTGAGTAAGGCTCGCTATGCTGGTGAAGGCTCGCTAAGTACATGCTGGTGAAGGCTCGCTAAGTACATGCTGGTGAAGGCTCGCTAAGTACATGCTGGTGAAGGCTCGCTAAGTACATGCTGGTGAAGGCTCGCTAAGTACATGCTGGTGAAGGCTCGCTAAGTACATGCTGGTGAAGGCTCGCTAAGTACATGCTGGTGAAGGCTCGCTGAGTACATGTACATGCTGGTGAAGGCTCGCTAAGTACATGCTGGTGAAGGCTAGCTGAGTACATGCTGGTGAAGGCTCGCTAAGTACATGCTGGTGAAGGCTCGCTGAGTACATGCTGGTGAAGGCTCGCTGAACATGTACATGCTGGTGAAGGCTCGCTGCTGGTGAGTACATGCTGGTGAAGGCTCGCTAAGTACATGCTGGTGAAGGCTCGCTAAGTACATGCTGGTGAAGGCTCGCTAAGTACATGCTGGTGAAGGCTCGCTAAGTACATGCTGGTGAAGGCTCGCTAAGTACATGCTGGTGAAGGCTCGCTAAGTACATGCTGGTGAAGGCTCGCTAAGTACATGCTGGTGAAGGCTCGCTAAGTACATGCTGGTGAAGGCTCGCTGAGTACATGCTGGTGAAGGCTCGCTAAGTACATGCTGGTGAAGGCTCGCTAAGTACATGCTGGTGAAGGCTCGCTAAGTACATGCTGGTGAAGGCTCGCTAAGTACATGCTGGTGAAGGCTCGCTGAGTACATGCTGGTGAAGGCTCGCTAAGTACATGCTGGTGAAGGCTCGCTAAGTACATGCTGGTGAAGGCTCGCTAAGTACATGCTGGTGAAGGCTCGCTAAGTACATGCTGGTGAAGGCTCGCTAAGTACATGCTGGTGAAGGCTCGCTAAGTACATGCTGGTGAAGGCTCGCTAAGTACATGCTGGTGAAGGCTCGCTAAGTACATGCTGGTGAAGGCTCGCTGAGTACATGCTGGTGAAGGCTCGCTAAGTACATGCTGGTGAAGGCTCGCTAAGTACATGCTGGTGAAGGCTCGCTAAGTACATGCTGGTGAAGGCTCGCTAAGTACATGCTGGTGAAGGCTCGCTAAGTACATGCTGGTGAAGGCTCGCTAAGTACATGCTGGTGAAGGCTCGCTAAGTACATGCTGGTGAAGGATCGCTAAGAGTACATGCTGGTGAAGGCTCGCTAAGTACATGCTGGTGAAGGCTCGATAAGCTGGTGAAGGCTCGCTAAGTACATGCTGGTGAAGTACATACATGCTGGTGAAGGCTCGCTAAGTACATGCTGGTGAAGGCTCGCTAAGTACATGCTGGTGAAGGCTCGCTAAGTACATGCTGGTGAAGGCTCGCTAAGTACATGCTGGTGAAGGCTCGCTAAGTACATGCTGGTGAAGGCTCGCTTAGTACATGCTGGTGAAGGCTCGCTAAGTAGTACATGCTGGTGAAGGCTCGCTGAGTACATGCTGGTGAAGGCTCGCTAAGTACATGCTGGTGAAGGCTCGCTAAGTACATGCTGGTGAAGGCTCGCTAAGTACATGCTGGTGAAGGCTCTCTAAGTACATGCTGGTGAAGGCTCGCTGAGTACATGCTGGTGAAGGCTCGCTGAGTACATGCTGGTGAAGGCTCGCTGAACATGTACATGCTGGTGAAGGCTCGCTAAGTACATGCTGGTGAAGGCTCGCTAAGTACATGCTGGTGAAGGCTCGCTAAGTACATGCTGGTGAAGGCTCGCTAAGTACATGCTGGTGAAGGCTCGCTAAGTACATGCTGGTGAAGGCTCGCTAAGTACATGCTGGTGAAGGCTCGCTAAGTACATGCTGGTGAAGGCTCGCTAAGTACATGCTGGTGAAGGCTCGCTAAGTACATGCTGGTGAAGGCTCGCTAAGTACATGCTGGTGAAGGCTCGCTAAGTACATGCTGGTGAAGGCTCGCTAAGTACATGCTGGTGAAGGCTCGCTAAGTACATGCTGGTGAAGGCTCGCTAAGTACATGCTGGTGAAGGCTCGCTAAGTACATGCTGGTGAAGGCTCGCTAAGTACATGCTGGTGAAGGCTCGCTAAGTACATGCTGGTGAAGGCTCGCTAAGTACATGCTGGTGAAGGCTCGCTAAGTACTGCTGGTGAAGGCTCGCTAAGTACATGCTGGTGAAGGCTCGCTAAGTACATGCTGGTGAAGGCTCGCTGAGCTAAGGCTCGCTATACATGCTGGTGAAGGCTCGCTAAGTACATGCTGGTGAAGGCTCGCTAAGTAGTACATGCTGGTGAAGGCTCGCTGAGTACATGCTGGTGAAGGCTCGCTAAGTACATGCTGGTGAAGGCTCGCTAAGTACATGCTGGTGAAGGCTCGCTAAGTACATGCTGGTGAAGGCTCGCTAAGTACATGCTGGTGAAGGCTCGCTAAGTACATGCTGGTGAAGGCTCGCTGAGTACATGCTGGTGAAGGCTCGCTGAGTACATGCTGGTGAAGGCTCGCTGAGTACATGCTGGTGAAGGCTCGCTAAGTACATGCTGGTGAAGGCTCGCTAAGTACATGCTGGTGAAGGCTCGCTGAGTACATGCTGGTGAAGGCTCGCTAAGTACATGCTACATGCTGGTGAAGGCTCGCTGAGTACATGCTGGTGAAGGCTCGCTAAGTACATGCTGGTGAAGGCTCGCTAAGTACATGCTGGTGAAGGCTCGCTAAGTACATGCTGGTGAAGGCTCGCTAAGTACATGCTGGTGAAGGCTCGCTAAGTACATGCTGGTGAAGGCTCGCTAAGTACATGCTGGTGAAGGCTCGCTAAGTACATGCTGGTGAAGGCTCGCTAAGTACATGCTGGTGAAGGCTCGCTGAGTACATGCTGGTGAAGGCTCGCTAAGTACATGCTGGTGAAGGCTCGCTGAGTACATGCTGGTGAAGGCTCGCTAAGTACATGCTGGTGAAGGCTCGCTAAGTACATGCTGGTGAAGGCTCGCTAAGTACATGCTGGTGAAGGCTCGCTAAGTACATGCTGGTGAAGGCTCGCTGAGTACATGCTGGTGAAGGCTCGCTAAGTACATGCTGGTGAAGGCTCGCTAAGTACATGCTGGTGAAGGCTCGCTAAGTACATGCTGGTGAAGGCTCGCTAAGTACATGCTGGTGAAGGCTCGCTAAGTACATGCTGGTGAAGGCTCGCTGAGTACATGCTGGTGAAGGCTCACTAAGTACATGCTGGTGAAGGCTCGCTAAGTACATGCTGGTGAAGGCTCGCTGAGTACATGCTGGTGAAGGCTCGCTAAGTACATGCTGGTGAAGGCTCGCTGAGTACATGCTGGTGAAGGCTCACTAAGTACATGCTGGTGAAGGCTCGCTAAGTACATGCTGGTGAAGGCTCGCTGAGTACATGCTGGTGAAGGCTCGCTAAGTACATGCTGGTGAAGGCTCGCTGAGTACATGCTGGTGAAGGCTCGCTAAGTACATGCTGGTGAAGGCTCGCTGAGTACATGCTGGTGAAGGCTCGCTAAGTACATGCTGGTGAAGGCTCGCTGAGTACATGCTGGTGAAGGCTCGCTGAGTACATGCTGGTGAAGGCTCGCTGAGTACATGCTGGTGAAGGCTCGCTAAGTACATGCTGGTGAAGGCTCGCTAAGTACATGCTGGTGAAGGCTCGCTAAGTACATGCTGGTGAAGGCTCGCTAAGTACATGCTGGTGAAGGCTCGCTAAGTACATGCTGGTGAAGGCTCGCTGAGTACATGCTGGTGAAGGCTCGCTGAGTACATGCTGGTGAAGGCTCGCTGAGTACATGCTGGTGAAGGCTCGCTGAGTACATGCTGGTGAAGGCTCGCTAAGTACATGCTGGTGAATGCTCGCTAAGTACATGCTGGTGAAGGCTCGCTGAGTACATGCTGGTGAAGGCTCGCTAAGTACATGCTGGTGAAGGCTCGCTAAGTACATGCTGGTGAAGGCTCGCTGAGTACATGCTGGTGAAGGCTCGCTAAGTACATGCTGGTGAAGGCTCGCTAAGTACATGCTGGTGAAGGCTCGCTGAGTACATGCTGGTGAAGGCTCGCTGAGTACATGCTGGTGAAGGCTCGCTAAGTACATGCTGGTGAAGGCTCGCTAAGTACATGCTGGTGAAGGCTCGCTAAGTACATGCTGGTGAAGGCTCGCTAAGTACATGCTGGTGAAGGCTCGCTAAGTACATGCTGGTGAAGGCTCGCTAAGTACATGCTGGTGAAGGCTCGCTAAGTACATGCTGGTGAAGGCTCGCTGAGTACATGCTGGTGAAGGCTCGCTGAGTACATGCTGGTGAAGGCTCACTAAGTACATGCTGGTGAAGGCTCGCTAAGTACATGCTGGTGAAGGCTCGCTGAGTACATGCTGGTGAAGGCTCGCTAAGTACATGCTGGTGAAGGCTCGCTGAGTACATGCTGGTGAAGGCTCGCTAAGTACATGCTGGTGAAGGCTCGCTGAGTACATGCTGGTGAAGGCTCGCTAAGTACATGCTGGTGAAGGCTCGCTGAGTACATGCTGGTGAAGGCTCGCTGAGTACATGCTGGTGAAGGCTCGCTGAGTACATGCTGGTGAAGGCTCGCTAAGTACATGCTGGTGAAGGCTCGCTAAGTACATGCTGGTGAAGGCTCGCTAAGTACATGCTGGTGAAGGCTCGCTAAGTACATGCTGGTGAAGGCTCGCTAAGTACATGCTGGTGAAGGCTCGCTGAGTACATGCTGGTGAAGGCTCGCTGAGTACATGCTGGTGAAGGCTCGCTGAGTACATGCTGGTGAAGGCTCGCTGAGTACATGCTGGTGAAGGCTCGCTAAGTACATGCTGGTGAAGGCTCGCTAAGTACATGCTGGTGAAGGCTCGCTAAGTACATGCTGGTGAAGGCTCGCTAAGTACATGCTGGTGAAGGCTCACTGAGTACATGCTGGTGAAGGCTCGCTGAGTACATGCTGGTGAAGGCTCGCTGAGTACATGCTGGTGAAGGCTCGCTTCTTTTTCAGAGTAATTTTATAACAGCTAGACAGCAGTGTGAGCAGTCTTAAGGAACCTGGAACATTTTATTTAAGTTACGACATCAAAGTCGTAAGATGCAGTTACAGGCGTTGAAATTTTAATGCTGATTTTGCCAGACCTTCACAAATTATAAGTAACAGAGAAAGGCACAATACCGTGACTGGAACAATACACAAATAACCCGTACATAGAAGAGAGGAGCTTACGACGACGTTTCGGCCCGACTTGGACCGAGTAAATGGTCCAAGATGGACCGAAACGTCGTCGTAAGCTCCTCTCTTCTCTGTACGGGTTATTTGTGTACTTACAAATTATCACATAAAAACTAGCATTTCATTTTCCCATTATTTTAATAAAAATAGCAAGACGGCCCCTACACAGCCAAAAATCCATCAAAAAATTTCTCCAAGTTACACCAACATTTGGTTTAGAAAGACACGTAAGCAAACACTATAACATATTTATTAGAAAACGTTTCGGTCCTGGGACCTTGATCAAGGAAGTGATCAAGGTCCCAGGACCGAAACGTTTTCTGATAAATATGTTATAGTGTTTGCTTACGTGTCTTTCTAAACCAACTTGTCGGTATTTATTACCAAGGTTTATACCACACCAACATTTAACGTAACGAGCCGATCAGTAGCGACGTTGTCCAGTCATTCACGGAAATAAAGAAGACGCGAACCTAAATAAATCTGAGCTGATCGGAAGATGCATTCTCCAGTTATTATGCCATAATTCAGCAGTTCCAAATTCATTACGTTCGTAAATAAGCAGTTAAATTTACGCATACTAAAACCAAAACGTTTCATTGTCTATAAAAAAAAAAGATTGCAGCCGTCTGTAAAACTGTCAGTAAGAGAAATAAATTTAAGCTATATAATTTATTGCACGAAAACCATATTCGGAAAAGGACTATTTATAAGTGGCGAGAGGGAACCTGCTAGTGGCAATATAAACACAAATGCAGTATAATGTGATCCTTTATTGACTACGTTTCGCCCACACAGCGGGCTTTTTCAAGTCACAAACAGAACTACCTGGGGTGGAAGGAACGCGAGTATTTATAGTCCGGCTGAGGTCAGGTGAAGAATGCTGCATCTGATGATGTACCGAGTGGGGTTATAGAGTCTAAAAACTTGGGTAGCTTGGAAAGGAGATTGGATAAGTTTGTGAGCAGACCTTCTACAGTGTTCTTATGTGGGATAGCGATGAAGAAGTTTCTTGGCAAGTGGTTCAGCTATATTATAGAAGCCACTATTCTGGTTGAAGTTGTCGGATGTAGAAATAAGTGATGATTCCAGGATTCTTCGGTATTGAGTGTTGTCTTCTGTGGCGATAAGTCTTGAGTTTCTGTAGTTTATCAAGTGGTTGTGTGAATTACGGTGTTGTACGCAGGCATTCCTTGTGTCGTCAGACCTGCTTGCGTATTGGTGTTCTGAAATACGTGTTTGGAGGTCCCTTGATGTTTCGCCCACGTATAACTTGTTGCAGTCATTACAAGGGATTATGTATACCCCTGCAGAGGATGGAGGCTTGTCCTGCCTACTACTGGTGATGTCCTTGATGGTCGTGGTTGTGGAGGTAGATACTTGGAATGATGTTTTGGCAAAGATGTTGGAAACATGTTTGGCAATGGAGTTGGTGGGAAGGACTATGTATCTCTTCTCGGCAGTGTCTTCTCTGGGTGTGTTGAAGATGTTTAATGCTCGCCGTTTGCAGTCTCTGATGAAGTGACGAGGATAGTGGAGTTTAGAAAATATTTGTTCAATTACAGTGCATTCTTCCTCAAGGAACTCGTTGCTGCAGATTCTGAGTGCACGCAGGAAGAAGCCTATAATTACACCACGTTTGGTTTTGGTGTCGTGGTGAGAGTAGAAGTGGAGAAGATGGTTATGGTTGGTGGGTTTTCGATAGACTTTAAAACGAAGTTCGTGGTCAGCTTTGCAGAGCAGGACATCAAGGAAAGGAAGAGTGTTGTCGACTTCTTCTTCAAGTGTGAACTGGATTGAAGGCTCGACCTGGTTGAGCTTGTCTTGGAGAGCTTGAACGTTGAAGCGTTTAGGAGTTATGAGGAGAATGTCGTCAACATAACGGAGCCAGGTGACAGACGAAGGAATAATGGTGGAGAAACGTTCGGCTTCTAGATGTTCCATGTATAGGTTCGCCAGGACTGCACTGAGTGGCGAACCCATGGGTAGTCCAAAAGTCTGCTGAAAGAGGTGATTTTCGAAAGAGAAACACGTAAAGCCAACACATAGTTCAACAAGGTCGATGAAGTCGCTGGCTGGAATGGGAAGATCAAGTGAATCGTCAATTTTCCTGCGCAAGAGATCGATGCATTTGTGTTTATATTGCCATTGTGTCGGTATTTTATACCATTTATTTCCAACCTGCTAGTGCCAGGACTCCTGTTAACTCTTCCATCTAAACAGTGACCTGGTGTTAACAGTGACCTGGTGTTAACAGTGACCTGGTGTTAACAGTGACCTGGTGTTAACAGTGACCTGGTGTTAACAGTGACCCGGTGTTAACAGTGACCTAGCGTTCAAAATCTGAAACATCCAGCTAGGCAGTGACAAGCTGGCTTTGCAGGAAGCAACACAGTTCCTAAAGTACACACTATATTCCTGAGTACACAGTATGTTCTTTTATACACAGTATGTTTCTTAGTACACAGTATGTTTCTTAGTACACAGTATGTTTCTTAGTACACAGTATGTTTCTTAGTACACAGTATGTTTCTTAGTACACAGTATGTTTCTTAGTACACAGTATGTTTCTTAGTACACAGTATGTTTCTTAGTACACAGTATGTCCCAGAGTACACAGTATGTTCTTGAGTACACAGTATGTATCTGAGAGCACAGTATGTTCCTGAGTACATAGTATGAATGTGAATATACAGTATATTCCTGAGAACATAGTATGTTCCTGAGTATACAGTATGTTCCTGAGAACAGAGTATGTGTAAGACACATATGCAACAGTTAGGTATCTTTATTTCTCGAAATAAAGATACCTAACTGTTGCATATGTGTCTTACCTAACAATCTGTCGGTATTTTATACCATTTTAATGTTCAGTACAGAGTATGTTCCTCAGTACACAGTATGTTCCTCAACACATGATAAGAACATAAGAATGTAGGAACACTGCAGAAGGCCTACTGGCCCATACGAGGCAGGTCCTTATCAAAACGACATCTACCTAAAGCTACTCAAGAAATAACTCCCGTACCCCTTAACACCAATCAAACCCAGCCCCGCCGACTCATATATATGTCCAGTCTCTTCTTAAAGCTACCCAAGGTCCTAGCCTCTATCACCCCACTGGGAAGACTGTTCCACGCATCTACAACTCTGTTAGAAAACCAGTACTTACCTATGTCCTTTCTAAATCTAAATTTATCCAACTTAAATCCGTTATTCCTGGTTCTTACCTGGTTCGACACCCTCAGTACTTTATTAATGTCTCCCTTGTTTATGCCCGTCATCCACTTATACACTTCAATGATATCTCCCCTCATTCTACGCCTCTCCAGAGAGTGGAGATGGATTTAAGTTGGATAAATTTAGATTTATGAAGGACATAGGTAAGTACTGGTTTTCTTAACTTGTTGTAGATGTGTGGGATAGCGATGAAGAAGTTTCTTGGCAAGTGGTTCAGCTATGTTATAGAAGCCACTATTCTGGTTGAAGTTGTCGGATATAGAAATAAGTGATGATTCCAGGATTCTTCGGTATTGAGTGTTGTCTTCTGTGGCGATAAGTCTTGAGTTTCTGTAGTTTATCAAGTGGTTGTGTGAATTACGGTGTTGTACGCAGGCATTCCTTGTGTCGTCAGACCTGCTTGCGTATTGGTGTTCTGAAATACGTGTTTGGAGGTCCCTTGATGTTTCGCCCACGTATAACTTGTTGCAGTCATTACAAGGGATTATGTATACCCCTGCAGAGGATGGAGGCTTGTCCTGCCTACTACTGGTGATGTCCTTGATGGTCGTGGTTGTGGAGGTAGATACTTGGAATGATGTTTTGGCAAAGATGTTGGAAACATGTTTGGCAATGGAGTTGGTGGGAAGGACTATGTATCTCTTCTCGGCAGTGTCTTCTCTGGGTGTGTTGAAGATGTTTAGTGCTCGCCGTCTGCAGTCTCTGATGAAGTGACGAGGATAGTGGAGTTTGGAAAATACCTGTTCAATTATAGTGCATTCTTCCTCAAGGAACTCGTTGCTGCAGATTCTGAGTGCACGCAGGAAGAAGCCTATAATTACACCACGTTTGGTTTTGGTGTCGTGGTGAGAGTAGAAGTGGAGAAGATCGTTTTGGTTGGTGGGTTTTCGATAGACTTTAAAACGAAGTTCGTGGTCAGCTTTGCAGAGTAGAACATCAAGGAAAGGAAGAGTGTTGTCGACCTCTTCTTCAAGTGTGAACTGGATTGAAGGCTCGACCTGGTTGAGCTTGTCTTGGAGAGCTTGAACGTTGAAGCGTTTAGGAGTTATGAGGAGAATGTCGTCAACATAACGGAGCCAGGTGACAGACGAAGGAATAATGGTGGAGAAACGTTCGGCTTCTAGATGTTCCATGTATAGGTTCGCTAGGACTGCACTGAGTGGCGAACCCATGGGTAGTCCAAAAGTCTGCTGAAAGAGGTGATTTTCAAAAGAGAAACACGTAAAGCCAACACATAGTTCAACCAGGTCGATGAAGTCGCTGGCTGGAATGGGAAGATCAAGTGAATCGTCAATTTTCTTGCGCAAGAGATCGATGGCTTGTTTAGTAGGTACTTTAGTGAATAGGGAAGTCACGTCAAGGCTGGAAAGTTTCTTGTTCCTGATGTTGATGTTGCGAATGCGATTGAGAAGATCACCTGAGTGTTTGAGATGTGCTGGACTGATAGTGCCCAAGAGTTTCGAGAGGTGTTTGGCGAGAATTCCTGAGAGCTTGTGGGGAGCACTGCCTATTCCCGAGGATATGGGCCTCAGTGGGATACCAGGCTTGTGAGTCTTTGGCAGGCCGTACATTCTGGCAGGTCTGGGGTTGCTGGGCATGGTGTGCAGAAGTTTCTTCCCTTGTTCTGAGCTCCTCAGAATGCGGCGAGTCCTTTGAAGAAAAGTTTTAGTAAGGTTGTCCACTTGGTTAGTTGTGAGAGGTTTGTAGGTATCTGGGTCATTAAGTAGATTGAGCATTTTGTTCCTGTAATCGTCAGTGTTCATGATAACAACACCACCTCCTTTATCAGCGGTGGTGACCCTGATGGTCGTGTCTTCTGCTAAACCTTTGAGTGCATTGATGTAACGTCGGGGTATGACTGGGGAGCTGCGTGTTGAGATGGCTGCTGAGATGATGCCTTGAAGATAGCCTTTTTGGAAGTCGGAGTCATTGTGTCTGTAGTTTTTGGCGATGAAATTGAGGTCTTGTTTTGGTTTCGTAATTCCTGTTGCGAATTTGAGGCCTAAGCTGAGGGCTTCAGTTTCTGTGGTTGACAGTGGACGAGATGAAAGATTTTGAATAATTTCAGGTCTTCCTAAACTTTTCCAATTACTATTATCGCAGAGTGTTTGTAGTTTCCTAGTAAGTCTGATCTTCTGTTGAACATTCGCTGTGGTAACTCTGCTGCGAATGATTTCGGCGGTGCGTCTGTTCATGTTGCCCCGGAGTGTTGTGCCTAGTGTTCTGGCTTGGAGAAAAGCTTCCTTTGTAGCATTGTTTAAGTCATCTGCACACTCTTCAAGGTAGGTCCGAGCTGTAGCGGAGAAAGGTGGTTTGATGTTGGCAATTTGAGGAGGAGTAGATCTTGGTAAGACCATTTCTTGGATGCAGTCACGAAGAAAATTGTGTCTGTTGCGAAGTGAGTAAGCTTTTAGGAGAAGGTCCAGGTATTCTCTGTGTGAAGGATCCATTTCTACTGCAGTGTTTGACACGATGGAAATAAATGGTATAAAATACCGACACAATGGCAATATAAACACAAATGCAGTATAATGTGATCCTTTATTGACTACGTTTCGCCCACACAGTGGGCTTTTTCAAGTCACAAACAGAACTACCTGGGGTGGAAGGAACGCGAGTATTTATAGTCCGGCTGAGGTCAGGTGAAGAATGCTGCATCTGATGATGTACCGAGTTGGGTTGTAGAGTCTAAAAACTTGGGTAGCTTGGAAAGGAGACTGGACAAGTTTGTGAGCAGACCTTCTACAGTGTTCTTATGTGGGATAGCGATGAAGAAGTTTCTTGGCAAGTGGTTCAGCTATGTTATAGAAGCCACTATTCTGGTTGAAGTTGTCGGATATAGAAATAAGTGATGATTCCAGGATTCTTCGGTATTGGGTGTTGTCTTCTGTGGCGATAAGTCTTGAGTTTCTGTAGTTTATCAAGTGGTTGTGTGAATTACGGTGTTGTACGCATGCATTCCTTGTGTCGTCAGACCTGCTTGCGTATTGGTGTTCTGAAATACGTGTTTGGAGGTCCCTTGATGTTTCGCCCACGTATAACTTGTTGCAGTCATTACAAGGGATTATGTATACCCCTGCAGAGGATGGAGGCTTGTCCTGCCTACTACTGGTGATGTCCTTGATGGTCGTGGTTGTGGAGGTAGATACTTGGAATGATGTTTTGGCAAAGATGTTGGAAACATGTTTGGCAATGGAGTTGGTGGGAAGGACTATGTATCTCTTCTCGGCAGTGTCTTCTCTGGGTGTGTTGAAGATGTTTAGTGCTCGCCGTCTGCAGTCTCTGATGAAGTGACGAGGATAGTGGAGTTTGGAAAATACCTGTTCAATTATAGTGCATTCTTCCTCAAGGAACTCGTTGCTGCAGATTCTGAGTGCACGCAGGAAGAAGCCTATAATTACACCACGTTTGGTTTTGGTGTCGTGGTGAGAGTAGAAGTGGAGAAGATCGTTTTGGTTGGTGGGTTTTCGATAGACTTTAAAACGAAGTTCGTGGTCAGCTTTGCAGAGTAGAACATCAAGGAAAGGAAGAGTGTTGTCGACCTCTTCTTCAAGTGTGAACTGGATTGAAGGCTCGACCTGGTTGAGCTTGTCTTGGAGAGCTTGAACGTTGAAGCGTTTAGGAGTTATGAGGAGAATGTCGTCAACATAACGGAGCCAGGTGACAGACGAAGGAATAATGGTGGAGAAACAGATGTTCCATGTATAGGTTCGCTAGGACTGCACTGAGTGGCGAACCCATGGGTAGTCCAAAAGTCTGCTGAAAGAGGTGATTTTCAAAAGAGAAACACGTAAAGCCAACACATAGTTCAACCAGGTCGATGAAGTCGAATGGGAAGATCAAGTGAATCAACTTGCGCAAGAAGATCAGCAGAGTTACTGTACTAGACTTACTAGGAAACTACAAACACTCTGCGATAATAGTAATTGGAAAAGTTTAGGAAGACCTGAAATTATTCAAAATCTTTCATCTCGTCCACTGTCAACCACAGAAACTGAAGCCCTCAGCTTAGGCCTCAAATTCGCAACAGGAATTACGAAACCAAAACAAGACCTCAATTTCATCGCCAAAAACTACAGACACAATGACTCCGACTTCCAAAAAGGCTATCTTCAAGGCATCATCTCAGCAGCCATCTCAACACGCAGCTCCCCAGTCATACCCCGACGTTACATCAATGCACTCAAAGGTTTAGCAGAAGACACGACCATCAGGGTCACCACCGCTGATAAAGGAGGTGGTGTTGTCATCATGAACACTGACGATTACAGGAACAAAATGCTCAATCTACTTAATGACCCAGATACCTACAAACCTCTCACAACTAACCAAGTGGACAACCTTACTAAAACTTTTCTTCAAAGGACTCGCCGCATTCTGAGGAGCTCAGAACAAGGGAAGAAACTTCTGCACACCATGCCCAGCAACCCCAGACCTGCCAGAATGTACGGCCTGCCAAAGACTCACAAGCCTGGTATCCCACTGAGGCCCATATCCTCGGGAATAGGCAGTGCTCCCCACAAGCTCTCAGGAATTCTCGCCAAACACCTCTCGAAACTCTTGGGCACTATCAGTCCAGCACATCTCAAACACTCAGGTGATCTTCTCAATCGCATTCGCAACATCAACATCAGGAACAAGAAACTTTCCAGCCTTGACGTGACTTCCCTATTCACTAAAGTACCTACTAAACAAGCCATCGATCTCTTGCGCAAGAAAATTGACGATTCACTTGATCTTCCCATTCCAGCCAGCGACTTCATCGACCTGGTTGAACTATGTGTTGGCTTTACGTGTTTCTCTTTTGAAAATCACCTCTTTCAGCAGACTTTTGGACTACCCATGGGTTCGCCACTCAGTGCAGTCCTAGCGAACCTATACATGGAACATCTAGAAGCCGAACGTTTCTCCACCATTATTCCTTCGTCTGTCACCTGGCTCCGTTATGTTGACGACATTCTCCTCATAACTCCTAAACGCTTCAACGTTCAAGCTCTCCAAGACAAGCTCAACCAGGTCGAGCCTTCAATCCAGTTCACACTTGAAGAAGAGGTCGACAACACTCTTCCTTTCCTTGATGTTCTACTCTGCAAAGCTGACCACGAACTTCGTTTTAAAGTCTATCGAAAACCCACCAACCAAAACGATCTTCTCCACTTCTACTCTCACCACGACACCAAAACCAAACGTGGTGTAATTATAGGCTTCTTCCTGCGTGCACTCAGAATCTGCAGCAACGAGTTCCTTGAGGAAGAATGCACTATAATTGAACAGGTATTTTCCAAACTCCACTATCCTCGTCACTTCATCAGAGACTGCAGACGGCGAGCACTAAACATCTTCAACACACCCAGAGAAGACACTGCCGAGAAGAGATACATAGTCCTTCCCACCAACTCCATTGCCAAACATGTTTCCAACATCTTTGCCAAAACATCATTCCAAGTATCTACCTCCACAACCACGACCATCAAGGACATCACCAGTAGTAGGCAGGACAAGCCTCCATCCTCTGCAGGGGTATACATAATCCCTTGTAATGACTGCAACAAGTTATACGTGGGCGAAACATCAAGGGACCTCCAAACACGTATTTCAGAACACCAATACGCAAGCAGGTCTGACGACACAAGGAATGCCTGCGTACAACACCGTAATTCACACAACCACTTGATAAACTACAGAAACTCAAGACTTATCGCCACAGAAGACAACACTCAATACCGAAGAATCCTGGAATCATCACTTATTTCTATATCCGACAACTTCAACCAGAATAGTGGCTTCTATAACATAGCTGAACCACTTGCCAAGAAACTTCTTCATCGCTATCCCACATAAGAACACTGTAGAAGGTCTGCTCACAAACTTGTCCAGTCTCCTTTCCAAGCTACCCAAGTTTTTAGACTCTACAACCCAACTCGGTACATCATCAGATGCAGCATTCTTCACCTGACCTCAGCCGGACTATAAATACTCGCGTTCCTTCCACCCCAGGTAGTTCTGTTTGTGACTTGAAAAAGCCCACTGTGTGGGCGAAACGTAGTCAATAAAGGATCACATTATACTGCATTTGTGTTTATATTGCCATTGTGTCGGTATTTTATACCATTTATTTCCACAAGGGCAAGTACCTTACACTTATCGACATTGAACTTCATCTGCCATTTTCAGACAAAGACATTAATTTGTCCAAATCGTCCTGGAGTTCATTGATATCTTCCTCAGAGTGAATTATACAGCCTATCTTTGTATCATCAGCAAACTTACTCATGTCACTAGTAATCCCTTCATCAAGGTCATTAATGTAAATTATGAACAAGAGAGGGCCTAAAACTGATCCTTGTGGAACGCCACTAGTGACTAATCCCCATTCAGATTTCACTCCATTAATGGTAACTCTCTGCTTTCTATTGGTAAGCCATGCCTCTATCCATGCTAGAACTTTACCTTCTATACCATGAGCTGCCACTTTTCTTAAGAGTCTCTTGTGAGGTACTCTGTCGAAGGCTTTACTAAAATCCAAATAAACAATATCATATTCCTTATCACTGTCAACTGCCTCAAATGTTCTATTGAAGAACGTCAGTAAGTTTGTCAGGCAGGAACGACCTCTCGTGAATCCATGCTGAGATTCATTTATCAAGTTATGCTCTTCAAGGTGACTTCTGATAATGTCAGCTATAATTGATTCTAATAACTTGCCCACTATAGATGTCAGGCTTATTGGACGGTAATTTGAAGGAGTGGACTTATCCCCTGATTTGAATATAGGAACCACATTAGCCATCTTCCACAACTCTGGCACAACACTGGTAAGGATGGACGCATTGAATACACTCGTTAATGGCTGACTAAGCTCCATCTTGCATTCCTTAAGTACCCTTGAAAACAACTCATCGGGTCCCGGGGACTTATTTTGTTTCAGTTTGTCTATCTGTTTAATAACCATGTCCCTCGTGACAGTAATATTAGTTAACTTAAATTCATCAGGAACTAAATAATTGTTAATTACTGGAATCTCATTTACATCTTCCTGTGTAAAAACTGACAAAAAATAGTCATTAAATAAGGAACACATTTCCAGTTCATTATCCGTCAGCTGTCCATTCCCAGATTTCAGAGGTCCTACTTTTTCCTTCACCTTCGTCCTATACACTTGAAAGAACCCCTTTGGATTAGTCTTTGATTCATTAGCAACTCTAATTTCATAGTCACGTTTAGCCTTTCTAATCGCCTTTTTTACTTCTCTTTTAAGCTGAACATATTGGTCAGTAAGGTTAACCTCTCCTCTTCTGATGCGCCTATAAATTCCCCTTTTCTCCCCTAATAGATGCTTTAACCTCCTGTTAACCCATTTGGGATCGTTATTATTAGACCTAATTTCTCTCTGGGGAATGTATATACTCTGGGCACTGTGTACATTATTAAGAAAACAATCATAAAAGCAGATCCCTTCATAATCATAAGTATGATTATCGTCAATAAAATCATTAGCTAGATAACCCCAATCAAGATTAGACAGATGTTCCCTAAGTCCATTATAATCGGCAGAACGAAAATCAGGGATTTTTACTGTATTATCATTATTCTTGCATTCCCAATTAATGCTAAAAGTGATGGATTTGTGATCACTTGCGCCAAGCTCTTCAATGATCTCCAGATTATTCACGAGTGTTTCCTTATTTGACAAGACTAGGTCTAGCAAATTATTACCCCTGGTAGGCTCAGTTACACTCTGTTTCAGAAAACAGTCCTGAACTGTTTCCATGAAGTCACTGGACTCTAGATTACCTGTCAAAGAATTCCAGTCAATTTGACTAAAGTTAAAGTCCCCTACCATGACTATGTTATTGTGTCTAGAAGCCCTAACAATTTCGTCCCAAAGAAGTCTCCCTCTATGGTGATCCAAGCCAGGAGGTCGGTATACTACCCCTAGAATTAGTTTTTCTTGACCCTCTACAAACTCTACCCAAACAGATTCTGTTACTGTTCCATCTATTTTTATACCTGTTTTTATGCAACACTATTCTCAACATGCACGACCTTTCCTTAGTCTTCAGCTACACCAACACACCTACTAGCTGACATGAATGCCAAACACACCGCCTTTCATCACACCAGTAACAACCAACTTGGTCACCAGTTACTCAACTTCAAAAACCATAAACACCTAATTCACCTCAGCCCAGACTTCTACACCTTCTACAACCACACTGGCCAAGGCAAACCCCACATCATTCTGGGAAACCGAGCCAGCTCTCCATTTCAACACTACATCTCACCTGGCCCTATTACAGGATCTGATCACATCCCAGTCATCTTACACATCTCCTCCAGCCCTATCCTCATCCCAGCCACACCTTCCTTCTACAAGAACGCTGACTGGGATGCTTTCAAACAACACATAGACAATACTAACCTCACCTATGACTACAACAACAAACCTATCTCTGACACCGACACTCAACTTGATCTCATCCAGGACACCATTACACAAGCAGCCAACACCGCAATACCAAAGAAAACTCACACCACTCGTTATTCCTTCAAACCCTCAATCAGAGCAAGAAGACTAATTATCTGCTACCACAACCGCTTCCTCTACAACACACATAGATTTAATCAAGTCCGATTAGGTCTCACTTACCTTAGAAACAACATTCTACACAACCTAGACCAAGACCACAACAATCACTGGTCACAACTCATACAACAAGCAGACAAACAGCGTATAAAAAACACCAAAGCCTTTTGGAACTTTATCAAAAAAAATCAGAGGCACAACTCCCACCAACAAATTCAAACACATCACCCACAACAACACACACATCTCAGACCCGAAGGCTGCCACTAACATCTTCAAACACATTTGGGAGAACATCTTCCACCCTCACCCACCTCACCCTAACGCTATTCAACACATTCAGAACATAGAACACTGGAACACTACACACACACACGAAACAACACCAGACAGCCACATCCATCTGGACTCTCTTACCTCCTCCCAAGAGCTCGACACTCCTTTCACCAACACGGACATTAAAACTCTCCTCAGACACCTTCCTCCCAAAGCTCCTGGTGCCTCTGACCTAAACCATATTATCCTAAAACACATTCCTGACTCTATCATTACTGCCTACATAAACCTCCTCAATGCCTCCCTTGCCTCTGGATACTTCCCTTCCCTCTTCAAAGCTGCTACTGCTATCCTCCTTCCTAAACCCAAAAAAAGACCACTCTGATCCTTGAAACTATCGCCCTATCAGCCTCCTCGAAACTTTAGGAAAAGTCTTTGAAAAACTCATCAACTATCGCCTTCGCAGATACCTGGAACACAACTCTCTACTTTCTGATGGCCAGTTTGGCTTCAGAACTCACAGATCCACACAGGATGCCATTAACATCATTCTCAACTACATCCACATAAACACAAAACAAAGAAACAGGACAGCCCTGGTTGCAAAAGACGTTGAGAAATCTTTTGACACTGTCTGGCACGAAGGGCTCAAGTACAAACTCTGCCCTAACTTTAACCTGCCTCTCGCTACTAGTAAACTCCTCTGCAACTTCCTAGACGGCCGTACCATGAGAATCAAATTCCAAGGCTGTTACTCTGACTACTTCACACTAAATGCTGGAGTACCCCAGGGATCTGTCCTCTCCCCTACCCTCTACATTTTACACACTAACGACATTCCAACACCTGTATACCACAACTCCATCACAGTAGCTTATGCAAACGACATTACACAACTTATCATTCACGCCAATATAGATACACTCACACACAAAACACAAAATGAGGTCGACAGGATAGCCATCTGGGAACAAAAATGGAGGATCAAATCCAATGCAACTAAATCCAGCATTACGTATTTTAACTAAAGGAAACTTGATCCTCCATTACCTGTCGAGCTCAGAACAGCTGACACCCGCACTTACATCCCCATCACATAATCTGTCACTGTCCTTGGCGTTAATCTTGACTACCTTCTTCGCTTACACGGACACATTCACTCAAGGCATGCAATAGCTAGTAAGGCCCTTGCAGATCTCTACAAGCTGCAACATGACTCCCAACGCACCAAACTACACCTCTACAAATCCCTAATACGTCCTCTGATAACTTACTCTCCTCTAGCCCTCTCTCTTGCAGCTAAAACAAACTTACTTAAACTGCAGCGTGTCCAGAACAAGGCGCTGCGCTGGGTGCTTGATGTCAGATGGGAGGACTTCGCCACATGCTCAATTAGACATCCCTGCGCTGAATCTGTACTGGAAGACGCTCAGTGACAGGCAGACAAACTTGAGACACGACAGGACTACTGGACCTTGACGAAGACATTCGCAGACCCACAAACCAACACAACCTTTTCTACTCCTTGTATGATCCTGCTCCTAACCCTATTTACAAATAACCTTGAATTCTCTGACAGGTACCTCGAGCTATTCATTCTCTGACCCACGTTCGCCTTAGCTTTTGGGTTAAGACATCACTCAATTCTACACTCCTCTCTAGCGCTAATCTTCGCCTGTCCCGTCCTCCCCGCTCACCCCACCGGAGTCCCAACAGCAGAAGAGCCTCAATTTCTCTTCTCAATATCTGTCCCACGATCGCCTAACCTGCTGGGTTAAGCCCTGGCTCTATTTCTACGACTAAGAACACTCCTCTCCAGCACTATTCTTCGTCTGTCCCGTCTTCTCCGCTCATCCCATTTGGGATCTTACCTGAACTTGTTCGTTCGTTCGTTCGTTCCTATGTTGTACATTCTACAAGATTGATGGACTGAGCACATCGACTCCAGGCTGAGGGACTGATTACCTCAAACTCCTCCTCTCCTTACCCCTTTCTACTTTGTATTTGGAATGACGAAGCCACTGTATGGCGAAACGTTTCCTCAATAAAGATTCCCATATGTTGCGTAAGTGTCTCAGTTTTCAACTTGTCGTTTTTTTAAACCATTTATCACACATGTACCTGAGTACACAGTATATTTCTAAGTACGCATTATGTACCTGAGTACACAGTACGTTCCTGAGTGCACAGCATGTTCCAGAGTACACAGTATGTACCTGAGAACACAGTATGTTCCTGAGTACACATTATGTTCTTGAGTACAGAGCATGTACCTGAGCACACAGTATATTCCTAAGAACAGAGTATGTACGTGAGTACACAGTAGTAAATAAGTACACACTATGTACTCGACTACACAGTATGTACCCGAGTGCACAGTATGAACCAGAGTACACATTATGAACCTGAGTACACGGCATGTACGTGATTATACAGGATATTTCGGATTACACATTATGTTCCCGAGTACACAATGTGTTCTTGAGTACACAGTATGTACCTGAGTACACAAAATATTCCTGAGTACATAGTAGGTACGTGAGTACGTACTATGTTCCTAAGTACACAGTAAATACCTGAGTACACAGTATGTACCTGAGAAACACAGTATGTTTCTTAGAACACATTAAGTGCCTGAGTACACAGCATGGTCCTGAGTACACAGGATGTTCCTAAGTACAAAGTGTGTAATTGAGTGCGGAGTTTGTGCCCGAGTACGCAGTATGTACCTGAGAACACTGTATATTCCTGATTACACAGTATGAACCCTAGTACACAGTAAGTACTCGAGTACACAGTATGTACCCGAAGACACTAAGTACCTGAGTACACAGTACAACAGACTGTACCTTGGTACCTCCTGTGAGGCAGCAGGCAGTACCTTGGCACCTCCAGTGAGGCAGCAGACAGTACCTTGGTACCGCCTGTGAGGCAGCAGACAGTACCTGGGTACCTCCTGAAAGCAGCAGACAGTACCTGGGTACCTCCTGTGAGGCAGCAGACAGTACCTTGGTACCTCTTGTGAGGCTGCAGACAGTACCTGGGTACCTCCTGTGAGACAGCAGACAATACCTTGGTACCTCCTGTGAGGCGACAGACAGTACCTTGGTACCTCCTGTGAGACAGCAGACAATACCTTGGTACCTCCTGTGAGGCGACAGACAGTACATTGGTACCTCCTGTGAGGCAGCAGACAGTGCCTTGGTACCTCCTGTGAGGCAGCAGACAGTACCTTGGTACCTCCTGTGAGGTAGTAGACAGTACCTGGGTTCCTCCTGTGAGGCAGCAGACAGTACCTGGGTACCTCCTGTGAGGTTGCAGACAGTGCCTAGGTACCTCCTGTGAGGTTACAGACAATACCTAGGTACCTCTTGTGAGGTTGCAGGCAGTACCTGGGTACTACCTGTGAGGTTGCAGACAGTACCTGGGCACTTCCTCTGGGGTAGCAGACAGTAGCTGTGTACCTCCTGTGAGGTTGCAGGCAGTACCTGGGTACCTCCTGTGAGGTTGCAGACAGTGCCTAGGTACCTCCTGTGAGGTTGCATACAGTACCTAGGTACCTCTTGTGAGGTTGCAAACAGTACCTGGGTACCTCCTGTGAGATTGCAGACAGTACCTGGGTACCTACTGTGAGGTTGCACACAGTAGCTGCATACCTCCTGTGAGGTTGCAAACAGTACCTGGGTACCTCCTGTGAGATTGCAGACAGTACCTGGGTACCTACTGTGAGGTTGCACACAGTAGCTGCATACCTCCTGTGAGGTTGCAGGCAGTACCTGGGTACCTCCTGTGAAGTTGTAGTCGGTACCCTTGTACCTCCTGTGAGTTTGCAGACAGTACCTGTGTACCTCCTGTGATGTTGCAGACAGTTCCTGTGTACCTCCTGTGAGTTTGCAGACAGTACCTGTGTACCTCCTGTGATGTTGCAGACAGTTCCTGTGTACCTCCTGTGAGTTTGCAGACAGTACCTGTGTACCTCCTGTGATGTTGCAGACAGTTCCTGTGTACCTCCTGTGATGTTGCAGACAGTACCTGTGTACCTCCTGTGAGTTTGCAGACAGTACCTGTGTACCTCCTGTGATGTTGCAGACAGTACCTGTGTACCTCCTGTGATTTTGCAGACAGTTCCTGTGTACCTCCTGTGATGTTGCAGACAGTACCTGTGTACCTCCTGTGAGTTTGCAGACAGTACCTGTGTACCTCCTGTGATGTTGCAGACAGTACCTGTGTACCTCCTGTGAGTTTGCAGACAGTACCTGTGTACCTCCTGTGATGTTGCAGACAGTACCTGTGTACCTCCTGTGATGTTGCAGACAGTACCTGTGTACCTCCTGTGAATTTGCAGACAGTACCTGTGTACCTCCTGTGATGTTGCAGACAGTACCTGTGTACCTCCTGTGATGTTGCAGACAGTACCTGTGTACCTCCTGTGATGTTGCAGACAGTACCTGTGTACCTCCTGTGATGTTGCAGACAGTACCTGTGTACCTCCTGTGATGTTGCAGACAGTACCTGTGTACCTCCTGTGATGTTGCAGACAGTACCTGTGTACCTCCTGTGATGTTGCAGACAGTACCTGTGTACCTCCTGTGATGTTGCAGACAGTACCTGTGTACCTCCTGTGAGGTTGCAGACAGTACCTGTGTACCTCCTGTGAGGTTGCAGACAGTACCTGTGTACCTCCTGTGAGGTTGCAGACAGTACCTGGGTACCACCTCGTTCCTGCTAGCTTTCAGTGCCTGGGCACTGCCTGTGAGGCAGCAGACTGAACAACTGACTTCTGAAGAAAATGATTAAACTGACACTGCGCAGTTCAATCAGATAAGTCATCGTTGAAGGTTTCAACCCGATCGGATTTCGTCAGGTGATCATTTGGTTTACACAATTTCTTCAATGAATCTGGCAAGTTGGCACCTGCGCTGCCCAAGATTAATCCAGTCTTTCCTTCATTTAAGATATGCCATTTTTGGGGATTTCAAGCCTTTTGGAAGAGGCTTTCTTCATACGAATTATGTGAGAAATTACCTGCATGAGGTTTAATGGGTATTACCTGAATTATTACGTGTAAGTAATTTGGGTGAGGTAAGTGGGACTTAGTCATAATAGGTCGCAGAACTGTCACTCCTTCGATGCCACTCCAATACCACTCTCACAAAAACCTAAACCTGACATTAAATTAATAATTAACATATTGAAACCAGCTACTCTGGTAAATTAAAATTGTGTGGACTGCATATTATGGTTTACTTGCTGGGTACACAAAATATATCTATTAGTACAATACATATGAAGCCTAGTCTCAGTCCTGGCCATGGGGGCGTTGACCCCCGAAACCCTCTCCAGGTAAACTCCAGGTATATAATACAATGGTGTTATTAGAAAAGAAATTCGTATTCTCATTTACCATTTAATTAATGGATCACAATTTTTATTTGTAACACACGCTAACGTTATCCCAATAGCTAGAGTTTGCGATGACCAACACAGAACTGCTATACACTGTGGGTAAGCGTCACTTAGCTAATGTGTGCTGCTGGGAAGGATCGGAGTCTCCTATTTTTCCGTCCTTGTAGCCAAATTGTAAGAGTTTTCCACACTATTTATCTCAATTCTTCAGCTGTAACGTGTCAGCAATTTCTAAATTACAGATTGAGTTTGATATACACCAACTGAACTTCGATGACACCTTATTACATTGCACAATTAACAGACCAGTATTCACATATTCAGTTTCATTATGGCGTCTCTGCGGCTCGTCCACGTCCCCCTCCACTCGAAATTTCTCGAATGGTCAAATCAGCATCACATTTTAAACACACAATTATTATATTATTCAAATTTACACATGTGATGAATGGTTTGAAAAACCGACAAGTTGAAGATTGAGACACTTATGCAGCATATGGAAATCTTTATTCAGGAAACGTTTCGCCACACAGTGGCTTCATCAGTCCAATACAAAGAGGAAGGCGTAAGGAGAGGAGGAGAATGAGGTAATCAGTCCCTCAACCTGGAGTCGATGTGTTCAGTCCATCAATCTACAAGATTGATGGACTGAACACATCGACTCCAGGTTGAGGGACTGATTACCTCATTCTCCTCCTCTCCTTACGCCTTCCTCTTTGTATTGGACTGATGAAGCCACTGTGTGGCGAAACGTTTCCTGAATAAAGATTTCCATATGCTGCATAAGTGTCTCAATCTTCAAATTTACACATGTTGAATTTAGGAAAATTCAAAATTTTCCACAGTACAGTTATTGCTCGTGTGATTACCATCCAGTCTGTTGAAGGTGTCAGCAAGTAACGACTGAAGCAGTTCGAAAAAGACATACTCTCGTTACTTCACTTAATAATAATAGTATACAAATAACCCGTACATAGGTGAATGAAACATATGACAACGTTTCGGTCTGTTATGTACCATTAACTATTCACTCAGAAGTGCGAAGGGAAGGGAGAAAGTATATATACGAGAGGAGCACCAGGCCGGGAGAACCAGAGTAGGTAGAATAATAATAATAATAATAATAATAATAATAATAATAATAATAATAATAATAATAATAATAATAATAATAATAATAATAATAAAGCATTTTTAAATTATAATTGGCATCTTGGACCCTACGTCCTCCAGTAACAATCACAAATTTTTGGGGGGTTACTTTAAGTAGACTAGACGACTGGTGAACGTGTCTAGTTTCTGTAAACAGCCTTTTATTGGGACAGCGTTTTGCTCTGTGGAGAGCTTTATCAGTTTATGTTTTTGTGCTGTGTAGAGTTTTGTCATTTTATATTTTGTTATGGGTAGAGCTTCGTTAATCGATGCTTTTGTTCTGTGTAGAGGTTTGTAAATCAGGATTATGGAAAATCACATTTTTCAACCAGTGTCTTTGTCTCGCCGTCGTGAACATCTGCATCATCTTAACGTTCTCAATATTCTTCTAAAACTTTCTGTTCTTCTGAACTTTTTCTATATTCTTTTTGAATTTTATATTCTCCTAAACTTTCTCAATATTCTTGGTCAGGTGTGGGCTACATGCTGGCGCTCTAAACTCCAGAAATGGCCTAAATGAATTTTCGCATATTGTTTTGAATGAATAGTGATTAGAGTTGGTATACAATTATGGTGATTTGCTTGGTGCAGTGCTTAAACTAATGAGGACTGAATACCAGTAGCCAATTTTTCGATCACTCTCTCAGCCTGTTAAGGTCATAACAGAATCTTCCACCGACCGTTAAGGTGTTATCTTCCTTGTTAATTTTCCCTCATTTGAATATAGTGATACATAGGATTCAATTTTCTCTGGCAGGTCAGTTATGTAGATCAGGAACAGCTGGAGTCCAAGCGCTGATCCCCGAGGGACTTGACTCTTGTTACCTGCGATTTCTCTAGATATCTCATTTATTACTGTTATCATTTGATTTCTGTTCCTTCAGTTATTCTTGCATAAAATCGAGTACATATTCCCCTTAAGTTCTATCAGCTCTTCCAGTTGGTATATCAATCTCTCCTGTGCTTTTTCGTCAAAGGCTTCCTTAAGACACAGTCTAACCATCCCTCTCATTACTGATCTACTTTCGCTAGTCTGTCAGACAACACTAGGAGATTCCAAATATAAGATTAGCGAACTTAGAACCCATATTAGTTGTCCCTTATGTTGGCTGTCACTTATTGTTCAAGTGCACATAGCCTTGTGCACTTCAAACATTCCCATGGCTCCACAAACAGCGTCAAGTATAAATGCGTAAAATATAAAAACTTGGCAAGTATTGATGTCATGTCACTTTTCACTAAGGTACCTGCAATGTAGGATAGTCGATGACACTATCATCCTACCCAGTCCAACTGAAGAATTATTCGTTAATATGTTTTGCACTTGGTGAGTCCCTATCCATACAAAGTTTTTGGAATGGCTGTGAAACCACCTATCAATGTTGTCTTTGCTAATTTGTACATAGATCATTAGAAGGCAAAGAAGTTTACAGCCATCCTAAGTGACAACTTGATGTGGCTACGCTCCGTGGATGACGTCCTGGTCACTGTCTAGAAGGTTGAATATTAGCAAGCCAGAGAAGAGGATCATTACCGTCGAGCCTTCAATAAAACTCACCTGGAAGAGAAGTGTGAAGACAAGTTACTTGTCCTCTATGTGCTTCTGTGCAGACTTGGAAAAAAATAATTTTAAAATGTACTGCAAACTGAGTAGTAAAAGTGACTTGATTCACTGTTACTGGAACTACGATACCCAGGATAAACAAGGAATTATTATCGGTTTCACTTTTGAAAGCATAAAGGGTGTGAAACCCCTCAGTGTCTCGAAAATGTGTGAACATTCCTAAACGAGGACTGGAATTTGGATTTTGCCTCGAAGTGGCTTGTTTATTGTGCACCCCATATCCATCCTTTGGACGGTAGTGGCTAGTTTATTGTTCACTCCATCTTGTGGACGGTAGCGCAAGAGCATATGGATACAAAAAGCCTAGGAACTAGGCTCTAAGAGGATTTACAGGACTATATCTGGATTTATATATACAGTTCACTTACCTGTTGAAAGCAAATTTAGGAATTTGCTTAATATATCTGGTATCTTATTTTCATCCATAAGATATTTTGACATATAACATAAGTTATTATGCTGTCTGTCTCTATATTCCTCAATAAGTGAACAACATAGCACATAAATAGCGACATAAGCAAATTTTCTGATGACACCAAAATAGGCCGTCCAATTCCTTATAATGAGGACACTAGAGCACTCCAGGATTTTTTCAATAGACTGATGCAGTGGTCGGAGAAGTGGTAGATGCAGAATATTGACAAATGCAAAGTTCTAAATGTTGGACAGGTAAATAACCATGCCACATATAAACTAAATAAGGTAGATCTTAATACTACTGATTGCGAAAAGGATTTAGGAGTTCTGGTTAGCAGTAATCTAAAACCAAGACAACAGTGCATTAGTGTTCGCAATAAAGCTAACAGAATTCTTGGCTTCATATCTAGAAGTACAAATAATAGAAGTCCTCAGGTTGTTCTTCAACTCTATACATTCTTGTTAGGTAAGACACATATGCAACAGTTAGACAACTTTATTCCGAAACGTTTCGCCTACACAGTAGGCTTCTTCAGTCGAATACAGAAAGTAGGCAGGAACAGTAGAGATGTGAAGACGATGTAATCAGTCCATCACCCTTAAAGTCGTAGAATTTGAGGTTGTCAGTCCCTCGGCCTGGAGAAGTTCAGTTCCATAGTCAGGAACTATCTCTCTTCGACTGAAGAAGCCTACTGTGTAGGCGAAACGTTTCGGAATAAAGTTGTCTAACTGTTGCATATGTGTCTTACCTAACAACCTGTCGGTATTGTATACCATTTTGATGTTCATCTATACATTCTTGGTTAGGCCTCATTTAGACTATGCTGCTCAGTTCTGGTCACCGTATTACAGAATGGATATAAATGCTCTGGAAAACGTACAGAGGAGGATGACAAAGATGATCCCATGTATCAGAAATCTTCCCTATGAGGATAGACTGAGGGACCTGAATCTGCACTCTCTAGAAAGGCGTAGAATTAGGGGGATATGATCGAAGTGTATAAATGGAAAACAGGAATAAATAAAGAGGATGTAAATAGCGTGCTGAAAATTTCCAGCCAAGACAGGATTCGCAGCAATGGTTTCAAGTTGGAAAAATTCAGATTCAGGAAGGATATGGGAAAGCACTGGTTTGGTAATAGAGTTGTGGATGAGTGGAACAAACTCCCGAGTACAGTTATTCAGGCTAAAACGTTGTGTAGTTTTAAAAATAGGTTAGATAAATACATGAGTGGGTTTGGGTGGGTGTGAGTTGAACCTGACTAGCTTGTGTTGCTGGGTCTGGTGCAGTGCTCCATCTTTGAGTGGAGGTGACCAGACTGGGTGGGTCATTGGGCTAATCCGGGGGGGTGGGGTCATTGGTCTAATCCGGGGGGGGGGGAACACGGACCTGCTCCGCATGGGTCAGTAGGCCTGTTGCAGTGTTCCTTCTTTCTTATGTTCTTTCTTCTTCTTAGTGTTCAAGATAGTGAGTGTAGGGTTGGCCACATACTTTGCATCAAACTTTGTTTATTAGTGGCCGAAAACACGTGACATCAACACAACCAGGCAAGACATAGTATATTCCATTCAAGGTTCATCATTCCTCCTTAGAAGGAAACAGCCACTAAAACAGCCAATGCATTCTTCAATGCAAACCTGGAGTTTCTATAACTCTCCATACCAATATTAAGGATTCGGCAAGATTGAAACCGCTAGGACAGACTGAAACTAATGTAGGATTTTTATTCGATTCCTTGTGGAGGATGCAAGAAAGTTTATGTTGGGGATAACGACAAACACAAATACTCGTATGCTTGCAGGATAGGCAATTGAAACACTGCATGTGTGTCAGAAAAATATATATAATGAAGTGGAACGATGCCAAGATGATCATTAATGAGATGAGTTACAAACACATGTGCAACAGTGATATTTTCACTGATGTGACCAAAATTATTAAAAACACATGCACAACTGTGGTTTCTCCACTGATGTTGCTAAAGCTGACAAAACACATGCACAACTGTGATGTATTCATTGATGAGACCAGAGCTAAGATACATGTGCAACAGTTGGGTATCTTTATTGATGTAGCCAAAAATGTTGCACATGTGTCTTACTCCTCAATTTTTCGGTATTACACATTATATAATGACCGTTAAGGAGGAGAATGTGCGGAAACGACGACGGTTCTTCGAACCTGCAGTTATTTTTACTACAAATACTGTTTTACAAATCTCACTTAGTTTCAACATCTCCAACCTATTTTTATTATTATCACACTGGCCGATTCCCACCAAGGCAGGGTGGCCCGAAAAAGAAAAACTTTCACCATCATTCACTCCATCACTGTCTTGCCAGAAGGGCGCTTTACACTACAGTTTTTAAACTGCAACATTAACACCCCTCCTTCAGAGTGCAGGCACTGTACTTCCCATCTCCAGGACTCAAGTCCGGCCTGCCGGTTTCCCTGAACCCTTTCATGAATGTTACTTTGCTCACACTCCAACAGCACGTCAAGTATTAAAAACCATTTGCCTCCATTCACTCCTATCAAACACGCTCATGCATGCCTGCTGGAAGTCCAAGCCCCTCGCACACAAAACCTCCTTTACCCCCTCCCTCTAACCTTTCCTAGGCCGACTCCTACCCCACCTTCCTTCCACTACAGAGTGATACACTCTTGAAGTCATTCTGTTTCGCTCCATTCTCTCTACATGTCCGAACCACCTCAACAACCCTTCCTTAGCCCTCTGGACAACAGTTTTGGTAATCCCGCACCTCCTCCTAACTTCCAAACTACGAATTCCCTGCATTATATTCACACCACACATTGCCCTTAGACATGACATCTCCACTGTCTCCAGCCTTCTCCTCGCTGCAATATTCATCATCCATGCTTCACACCCATATAAGAGCGTTGGCAAAACTATATTCTTATACATTCCTCTCTTTGCCTCCAAGGACAAAGTTCTTTGTCTCCACAGACTCCTAAGTGCACCGCTCACCCTTTTCCCCTCATCAATTCTATGATTCACCTCAACTTTCATAGACCCATCCGCTGACACGTCCACTCCCAAATATCTGAATACATTCACCTCCTCCATACTCTCTCCCTCCAATCTGATATCCAATCTTTCATCACCTAATCTTTTTGTTATCCTCATAACCTTACTCTTTCCTGTATTCACTTTTAATTTTCTTCTTTTGCACACCGTACCAAATTCATCCACCAATCTCTGCAACTTCTCTTCAGAATCTCCCAAGAGCACAGTGTCATCAGCAAAGAGCAACTGTGACAACTCACACTTTATGTGTGATTCTTTATCTTTTAACTCCACGCCTCTTGCCAAGACCCTCGCATTTACTTCTCTTACAACCCCATCTATAAATATATTAAACAACCACGGTGACATCACACATCCTTGTCTAAGGCCTACTTTTACTGGGAAATAATTTCCCTCTTTCCTACATACTCTAACTTGAGCCTCACTATCCTCGTAAAAACTCTTCAGTGCTTTCAGTAACCTACCTCCTACACCATACACCTGCAACATCTGCCACATTGCCCCCCTATCCACTCTGTCATACGCCTTTTCCAAATCCATAAATGCCACAAAGACCTCTTTAGCCTTATCTAAATACTGTTCACTTATATGTTTCACTGTAAACACCTGGTCCACACACCCCCTACCTTTCCTAAAGCCTCCTTGTTCATCTGCTATCCTATTCTCCGTCTTACTCTTAATTCTTTCAATAATAACTCTACCATACACTTTACCAGGTATACTCAACAGACTTATCCCCCTATAATTTTTGCACTCTCTTTTATCCCCTTTGCCTTTATACAAAGGAACTATGCATGCTCTCTGCCAATCCCTAGATACCTTACCCTCTTCCATACATTTATTAAATAATTGCACCAACCACTCCAAAACTATATCCCCACCTGCTTTTAACATTTCTATCTTTATCCCATCAATCCCGGCTGCTTTACCCCCTTTCATTTTACCTACTGCCTCACGAACTTCCCCCACACTCACAACTGGTTCGTCCTCACTCCTCTCCAACCTATTGATATAATTGTATCTTGAACCAACCGATCACTGCCATCACTTGACAACAACTTACACTGGCTTGACCTCACACTGGCTTACCCCTCACACTGGCTTACCCCTCACATTGGCTTTACCTCACTCCCCCACTACACCTGGCTCTCTTCTGCATTCTGTTCATGATCTCTGTATTGCTATTTAAACCCCCTGGAGGGCGAAGCGTATCGTAATTATAACTTACTAAATGGTGTATTTATTTGTTGGTACAAAAATAAGTTTTCTGAGATCAGCTTCTAGATACTTGCTGCTCCGGGTGAATCACTGCTACAAGACAGTTAACACTCTGCACGAGTCGCCTCTTCAAGACTTATTAGAAAGCGTTTCGTTCCTTGGACCTTGATCACTTGTAACCAGTGATCAAGGTCCAAGGAACGAAACGTTTTCTATTAAATATTTGCTAATGTTTGCTCCCGTGTCTTTTTAAATTAATTTATCGGTGACCTGACCTGGAGGTTGGACCTGAAGGGTCTTCCGGGGGTCAATGCCCCAGTGGCCAGGTCCACGACCAGGTCTCACGGTGCATCATTGTTGCAACCCCTGAATGGGTTACAATGATTATTATATATATATATATATATATATATATATATATATATATATATATATATATATATATATATATATATATATATATATATATATATATATATATATATATAATGTATATTATCTTTTCATATAATTTTATATTGCTTATATTTGCGATAATAGCTAAATCGCAAATGTATTGCCTTATATTGTTATTTGATGTAGCTTATGTTGTGAGGTAGGATGTTACATATTAAGTGCTCAGTTCAAGTCTTGATTGTCAAACTACTGTAATTATCGCTTGTCGCTCGTTATACTGCCGGCTTCTGAGCTGTGCTGTCCACGGGGCTATCACGTGATCGAGGGGGGGTGTCCTCACCTCTCGTGAAGTATTCAGTCTGCTCTAGACTCGCTTGGTAGTTGGACAGATTGTCTGTCTCATTATTCTTGTTAGTTCTGTAGAACTCTGTTCACAGAACATTGTATAGACTTCGTGATTTTCGACGTTGTACTGAGGTTGTGTGTCACATAGACACTCTGAGCATCTCAGGTCCTTAGCTATAGCTTCTGACCTAATTTTGTATTGGTTTCTGTGTATTGTCACAGTCGGGTTTTTCCTATGCTGAACTTAGATTCAGTAGTATGGGAGTTTTGTAACTTTTGTGGAGGATCTGCTGATGGTCCCTACTTAGTGTCGTTATATTATCTCCCAGTTCCTGATTCTGTGTCGCAGTCGCATATTGCATTGCTATTGGGCTTAGCATTCTTTTCATTGTTCAAGCAGACTGTTCTGGTTGCCAGTCGGTCAAGAAGTTAGTTTATGTGAGGACTTTGTCAGTCACTTGTTTAAGTCTAGTTGAGTCGTGAGACATAGTGAACTACTTAGAGCACTTACACGCATACACAAACTTACTTGTACATATTTGTAATATCTTATTATATGTTAATGTACCAGACGGTACTTAAGAATTATAAATGTGATATGTGCTTTCAGCACAATAATATTGAACTCGAGAGATTGATATTATTTTCATTGCTGTGATTAATTTAATTTGATAATATACCTCTAGACTTAATAAATTTATTAAATTTTAATTTCTCTAGTTAGTAGCCTACCAGTTGTAATCCTGAAGCAGTACTGAATAATACTGAATTTTAATGGATAATTGGACAAGGATACTGACTACTTGTTACGAAAACCCAGTAACAGGCTGGATGCTAGAAGGGCAGTCCTTTCTAGTATTCACTGGAGATCTCTAAGCTTTTAGAATCGCGTTTTTTGTAACAAATGGGGGCCTGTCCGGGAGGCTCTTGATCCAAGGTGTTGGAGAAATTGTCCAGTTTGACATACTAGTGAATCTATGATCAAACACTTTGAGTACTTTCCTAATCTGAAGACTTTGAGTTTAGTCTTGTACAACATACCAGGTGGATGTATGTACCTGACTGAGTCTCTTGATCCAAGGAGATGGAAATACTGTTTATGAGTTCTAGCTCTAAGACAACCAACACTAAAATTCCTATTAGGATTATAGTTTCCCATAATCACTCTCTCGTAGTACAATTATTTTCGTGATGTATGCCAAAGTGAAACAGTTAATTGACACTCTGACTTTGTCTGAGTTAAGTACATTAAAACTTCAGACGTGTTGGCGAGTAGCCAAATATCTCGGTGTGACGTATAACAGGAATTACACAGCTGAAACTGTCAGAGCATTAATTAAAGATATATTGTTTCCTGCTCATACAGAGATGTCTGATTATGATTCAGATTCAGAAAGCCTAGTGTCACAATTAGGAAGTATGACTCTATTTGATGAAGATGAAAGAAGAGCAGAAGTGAGCGTAGTGCCCGAGCCTAGTGTAGCTCAGTTCTCGCTCACGCCTTCCCTCACTGACACATTAGTACAGAGTATAGCTGGTATGACTAAGCCTCACGCTAGTACTGTGTATGCTACACCTGTATCTACTTATCCTAGACCAGATCTAGACACTCTAGAGACGGCTGGACGAAGTGTCCGACCTAAGGACCGTCCAGACCACGTTAGATTCCCTACTCCTCCATTACCTACTGGTCCTATCTCTCAGGAACAGTTTGAGAGGTTTGAACGCCTCACTATGTTGCAGACTGCACAAATAGAGGCATAGAGGAGATTGAACGAAGAAGATTTCCAAAGAGAAAATGTTCGTCTGGGAAGACAACAGACTGATAGATCACAGGACACATTTAATGTGCAGAAAGCTGCATCCATGGTTCCTAAGTTTTTTGAAAGTGACTTAGACACATATTTTGATGTGTTTGAGAACCAGGCACGTGCTATGAACTGGCCACGTAAGCACTGGGCAATATTGTTGCATACTGCTTTGATGGGAAGAGCTCAAACCTGTACTGCAGCTTTGCCATTTGCCAAGTACATTAGTTATGACGCTGTCAAACAAACAATTCTAGAGACGTATAACTTGTTACCTGTAAGTTATCAAAGAGCATTTCGTACGTTACAACGACGACAAGATCAAACTTGTGTAGAGTTTGCTCGTGAGAAAAAAGTTGCATTTCAGAGGTGGTGTAGGTCTGCCAAGTGTAACAACTTTGACAGCCGCTAGAGAGCTAGCTTCGAAAAACCTAGTTTCAGCCCAAGCTAGAATGAAGCAACATTATGACAAGCGTGCTGTCTCTCGTTCTTTTAAAGCAGGAGATAAGGTGATGGCTCGGAAATTAGTACCAGGTCATGCTCTACAAGCCAGGTATGATGGTCCCCTGGAAGTAGTGAAAAAGCTTAGCGACGTAAATTATTTGGTACGTACACCTGGGAAAAAGAAATCTAATCATGTGTACCACGTTAACCAGCTTAAGGCATACTACGCTAGTCCTCTACCTACTACTTCTATTCTTCCTAGGACAGAGGAAGAAAACGTCAGTCTACCTGACATCTCTAGAGGTATAGAGGTGCGTTTAGAAAATTCTGTGACTCTACAGTCACTAGACGATTTTCTTAGTAACCTTGGGAGTGATAAAGCTGGTGATATTAAAAACATGATTTTGCATTTCCCTGAATTGTTCAGTGATGTTCCTAAACGTTGTACTCTGGGTGAACATGACGTTGATGTACAGGGAGCATCACCCATTAAGCAATCACCATATAGGATGAGTCCAACAAAGCATAAAGCATTGAGAGAAGAGGTTGATTTTCTGTTATCTCACGGACTTATTGAACGCAGTAAAAGTCCATGGGCATCTCCCTGTATTTTAGTGCCTAAACCTGATGGTAGTTTCAGGATGTGCACTGATTACAGGAAAGTGAACTCTGTCACCTTGCCTGATGGTTATCCTCTACCTCGCATTGACGACCTTATTGACCGTGTGTCAGGAGCCCAGTTTGTCAGCCGTTTAGATCTCTTACGAGGCTATTATCAAGTCCCGCTTACTGAATGTGCTCAAGAAATATCTGCTTTTACTGTTCAAGATGGATTGTTTAACTACCTCGTCACCCCCTTCGGCCTATGTAACGCGGCTTCTTCATTCCAACGTATAATGAACGAGTTGACCCACAACTTAGAAGGAGTAGAAGCCTACCTTGACGACTTAGTGGTGTACAGTGACGAGTGGGAACAGCACTTGACGCGTCTCAGAGCATTGTTTGAGAGACTGGCGCACTACAACTTCACTGTTAACTTAGCTAAATGTAGTTTTGGTCAAGCCAAGATTACCTATCTAGGCTTTTGTATCGGCCAAGGTGAGGTTGCTCCTATTGAGGCTAAGGTTCGTGCAATTTCTGAATTTCCAGTGCCACAGGATAGGAAGGGAGTACAGAGATTCCTGGGTATGGCAGGATATTATGCAGGTTCTGTCCAAACTTTTCTCAGATTGCAGCTCCTCTCACTGAGCTTACTAGTAGCAAAGTTCAGTTCACCTGGACTAGAGATTGTTCAGACTCGTTCAAAAGGTTGAAGCGCTTGCTATCCTCTGCTCCTGTGTTGAAGAGTCCTAATTTCAATCTTCCCTTCTTTTTACATATAGATGCGAGTGGCTATGCAGTGGGTGCTGTGCTGCTCCAACAGTCAACATCCACTGATATTCTCCATCCTATATGTTACTATTCATCTAAGCTTAAACGACACCAGAAAAATTATGCCACTATTGAGAAAGAGGCTCTAGCTCTTGTGGTGTCCTTGGAACATTTTGACGTGTATTTGGGCACTTCCCCATTTAAAATTAACGTTTTTTCAGACCACAATCCCCTCACTTATATTAACACTATGAAGAGTAAGAATGCTAGGATCATGAGGTGGGCTCTCAGAATCCAACCTTATTCTATTAGTATAAAACACATAAGTGGTCATTGTAATGTAATTGCTGACGCTCTGTCTCGTCCTTAATAATTATCAGTTACATTAAATTAACGTAATTTTATGCCCAAATGCCTTTTGTTACTTGCCATGTCAAATTCAGTAAAGAAACTTAATCCCTCCAGCCCATATTAACTATATATACTCATGTCATGTCTAATTATTATATTTATGTATTCACAGTATTGTTGTGTGAGGAGGAGACAAGCTGAGTGTTGAGTGGGTAGTGTGGTGTGGGTGATGTACTGCGTGACGCAACACTGTCCTGTCGCAGACCCCCCCCCTCACTACACACCTTAAGCTGTTTCATACTCAGATGTTCATACTGCCTCGCATTCCACAACCACTACTTAAGAGTGGAATGCAGTCTCCTCTATGATTGAGCCTCATCGTGCCAAGCTAGTCTGCGCTAGCCTGTCTCTACACTGATGTACATAACCACGAGTATGCAGAGATACGATACTGTGTACTGCCCTAGTACTAGGGGCATATCCTAGTGACGGACGCTGTGAAATGATAGAAGTGCTTGGCACAAGAGACTGTTTAATTTTTATATTGATAATAATATTGATATGAGTAATCAGTAATAATGTGAAAGACATTAATGCAACTCCTAGTGCGACCCTCTGTCGTGTTGGGGGGGGGGGGTGTTGCAACCCCTGAATGGGTTACAATGATTATTATATATATATATATATATATAATGTATATTATCTTTTCATATAATTTTATATTGCTTATATTTGCGATAATAGCTAAATCACAAATGTATTGCCTTATATTGTTATTTGACGTAGCTTATGTTGTGAGGTAGGATGTTACATATTAAGTGCTCAGTTCAAGTCTTGATTGTCAAACTACTGTAATTATCGCTTGTCGCTCATTATACTGCCGGCTTCTGAGCTGTGCTGTCCACGGGGCTATCACGTGATCGAGGGGGGGGTGTCCTCACCTCTCGTGAAGTATTCAGTCTGCTCTAGACTCGCTTGGTGGTTGGACAGATTGTCTGTCTCATTATTCTTGTTAGTTCTGTAGAACTCTGTTCACAGAACATTGTATAGACTTCGTGATTTTCGACGTTGTACTGAGGTTGTGTGTCACATAGACTCTCTGAGCATCTCAGATCCTTAGCTATAGCTTCTGACCTAATTTTGTACTGGTTTCTGTGTATTGTCACAGTCGGGTTTTTCCTATGCTGAACTTAGATTCAGTAGTATGGGAGTTTTGTAACTTTTGTGGAGGATCTGCTGATGGTCCCTACTTAGTGTCATTATATTATCTCCCAGTTCCTGATTCTGTGTCGCAGTCGCATATTGCATTGCTATTGGGCTTAGCATTCTTTTCATTGTTCAAGCAGACTGTTCTGGTTGCCAGTCGGTCAAGAAGTTAGTTTATGTGAGGACTTTGTCAGTCACTTGTTTAAGTCTAGTCGAGTCGTGAGACATAGTGAACTACTTAGAGCACTTACACGCATACACAAACTTACTTGTACATATTTGTAATATCTTATTATATGTTAATGTACCAGACGGTACTTAAGAATTATAAATGTGATATGTGCTTTCAGCACAATAATATTGAACTCGAGAGATTGATATTATTTTCATTGCTGTGATTAATTTAATTTGATAATATACCTCTAGACTTAATAAATTTATTAAATTTTAATTTCTCTAGTTAGTAGCCTACCAGTTGTAA
Organism: Cherax quadricarinatus; assembly: GCF_038502225.1. Classification (NCBI taxonomy): domain Eukaryota; kingdom Metazoa; phylum Arthropoda; class Malacostraca; order Decapoda; family Parastacidae; genus Cherax; species Cherax quadricarinatus. The sequence continues at coordinate 36,853,091 of NC_091297.1, read as the reverse complement.
TCCTGAAGCACTATTGAATGATACTGAATTTTAATGGATAATTGGACAAGGATACTGACTACTTGTTACGAAAATCCAGTAACAGGCTGGATGCTAGAAGGGCAGTCCTTTCTAGTATTCACTGGAGTTCTCTAAGCTTTTAGAATCGCGTTTTTTGTAACAATCATGGCTCGATCATCCAGGCTGTAACTGCTAGCCACATGCAATTCACCACTGGAACCACAGACGGGCTGGTCAGTCACTGACTTTAAGTATCTGTCCAGCTCCCTCTTGAAGGCAACCAGGGGTTTATTAGTAATCACCCACATGCATACTGGGAGGCAGTTGAAAAGTCTTGGGCCCCTGACACTTATGTTATCTCTTAGTTATTTCTTAGTGTGATCTTCTTTTGGGCTATAAAACTAACCACTGAATTCCTGTTTTAAATCTTGTCATATCTTGGAAGTCCCCAGTGTGAGCTGCTTTCCTGGTTCCATGTTGATTTATTCTACCTGACAGTCCACAGTATACTAACTAGCAGAATGTCAATAGACAGTGAACGCTTACCTGCATGGGGGACGTTATTGCCAATGGCCCCAAACAACTTACGAACGGTTTATCAAGTCATATTTCGTTCTGTGTCAGTTGCGATCGTGCGGATAATTTCTAATAAGAGCAGTGCGTTCTATCAACGAATGCTTTATCTGCTGTGTGACGCTTCTTCTCTGATGCTGTGTGTGACGCTTCTTCTCTGATGCTGTGTGTGACGCTTCTTCTCTGATGCTGTGTGTGACGCTTCTTCTCTGATGCTGTGTGTGACGCTTCTTCTCTGATGCTGTGTGTGACGCTTCTTCTCTGATGCTGTGTGTGACGCTTCTTCTCTGATGCTGTGTGTGACGCTTCTTCTCTGATGCTGTGTGTGACGCTTCTTCTCTGATGCTGTGTGTGACGCTTCTTCTCTGATGCTGTGTGTGACGCTTCTTCTCTGATGCTGTGTGTGACGCGAGGTAGACTGGCGGTAATGGTGGTGGTGGACGTGATGGTGGTGGTATTAGTGGTAATGGTGGTGGTAGTGGTGGTGGTGATGGTGGTGGTATTAGTGGTGATGGTGGTGGTGGTGGTACTGGTGGTGGTGATGGTGGTAGTGGACGTGATGGTGGTGGTATTAGTGGTGATGGTGGTGATGGTGGTGATGGTGGTGATGGTGGTGATGGTGGTGATGGTGGTGGTGGTGGTAGTGGTGGTGGTGATGGAGGTGGTGGACGTGATGGTGGTGGTATTAGTGTTAATGGTGGTGATGGTGATGGTGGTGGTGGTAGTGGTGGTGGTGATGGTGGTGGTATTAGTGGTAATGGTGGTGATGGTGGTGGTGGTACTAGTGGTGGTGATGGTGGTAGTGGACGTGATGGTGGTGGTGGTAGTGGTGGTGGTGGTGATGGTGGTGGTGGTGGTGATGGTGGTGGTGGTGGTGGTGGTGGTGGTGGTGGTGATGGTGGTGGTGGTGGTGGTGGTGGTGATGGTGGTGGTGGTGGTGGTGGTGGTGGTGGTGATGGTGGTGATGGTGGTGATGGTGGTGGTGGTGGTGGTGGTGGTGGTGATGGTGGTGGTGGTGGTGGTGGTGGTGGTGATGGTGGTGGTGATGGAGGTGGTGATGATGGTGGTGGTGGTAGTGGTGGTGGTGGTGGTGGTGATGGTGGTGGTGGTGGTCATGGTGGTGCCGGTGGTGGTGGTGGTGGTGGTGGTGGTGATGGTGGTGGTGGTGGTGGTGGTGGTGGTGATGGTGGTGTTGGTGGTGATGGTGGTGGTGGTGGTGTTGGTGGTTGTTACAAAAAACGCGATTCTAAAAGCTTAGAGATCTCCAGTGAATACTAGAAAGGACTGCCCTTCTAGCATCCAGCCTGTTACTGGGTTTTCGTAACAAGTAGTCAGTATCCTTGTCCAATTATCCATTAAAATTCAGTATGGTTCAATAGTGCTTTAGGATTACAACTGGTAGGCTACTAACTAGAGAAATTAAAATTTAATAAATTTATTAAGTAGTAAGTTGTCTAGAGGTATATTATCAAATTAAATTAATTACAGCAATCAAAATAAAATCAATCTCTCGAGTTCAATATTATTGTGCTGAAAGCACATATCACATTTATAATTCTTAAGTACCGTCAGGTACATTAACATTTAATAAGATATTACAAATATGTACAAGTGTGTGTATGCGTGTAAGTGCTCTTAAGTAGTTAGCTATGTCTCAAGACTCGAATAAGACTTAAACAAGTGACTGACAAAGTCCTCAAATAAACTAACTTCTTGACCGACTGGCAACCCGAACAGTCTGCTTGAACAACAAAGAATGCTAAGCCCAATAGCAATGCAATATCAAGCGACTGCGACACAGAATCAGGAACTGGGAGAATAATATAACGACACTAAGTAGGGACCTTCTGCAGATCCTCCACGAAAGTTACAAAACTCCCATAATACTGAATCTACGTTCAGCATAGGAAAACTGTGACTGTGACAATACACAGGAACCAGTACAAAATTAGGTCAGAAGCTATAGCTAAGGACCTGAGATGTTCAGAGTGTCTATGTGACACACAACCTCAGTACAACGTCGAAAATCACTAAGTCTATACAATGTTCTGTGAACAAAGTTCTACAGAACTAACAAGAATAATGAGACAGACAATCTGTCCAACCAGCAAGCGAGTCTCCAGCAGACTGAATACTTTCACGAGAGGTGAGGACACCCCCCCCCCTCGATCACGTGATAGCTACGTGGACAACTGCAGCTCAGAAGCCGGCAGTATAACGAGCGACAAGCGATAATTACAGTAGTTTGACAATCAAGCCTAACTGAGCACATTTTATATACATCCTAACAACATAAGCTAAATAACAATATAACAGTCAAATAATAATATAAAGTCATACATTTACGATTTAGCTATTATCGCAAATATAAGCAATATAAAATTAAATGAAAAGGTAATATACATTACATATATACATAATAATCATTGTAACCCATTCAGGGGTTGCAACACCCCCCCCAACACGACAGAGGGTCGCACTAGGAGTTGCATGAATGTCTTTCACATTATTTCTGGTTACTCATATCAATATTATTATCAATATAAATATTAAACATTAGTCTCTCTTGTGCCAAGCACTTCTACAATTTCACAGCGTCCGTCACTAGGATATGCCCCTAGGTACTAGGGCAGTACACAGTATCGTATCTCTTCATACTCGTGGTTATGTACATCAGTGTAGAGACAGGATAGCGCTGACAAGGAGGGCACGTTGAGGCTCGATCATAGTAGAGGAGACTGCATTCCACTCTTAAGTAGTGGTTGTGGAATGCGAGGCAGTATGAACATCTGAGTATGAAACAGCTTAAGGTGTGTAGTGAGGGGGGGGGGGTCTGCGACAGGACAGTGTTGCGTCACGCAGTACATCACCCGCACCACACTACTCACTCAACACTCAGCTTGTCTCCTCCTCACACAACATTACTGTGAATATATAAATATAATAATTAGACATGACATGAGTATATATAGTTAATATGGGCTGGAGGGATTAAGTTACTTTACTGAATTTGACATAGCAAGTAACAAAAGGTATTTGGGCATAAAATTACGTTAATTTAATGTAACTGATAATTATTAAGGACGAGACAGAGCGTCAGCAATTACATTACAATGACCACTTATGTGTTTTATACTAATAGAATAAGGTTGGATTCTGAGGGCCCACCTCATGATCCTAGCATTTTTACTTTTCATAGTGTTTATATAGGTGAGTGGATTGTGGTCAGAAAAAACGTTAATTTTAAATGGGGAAGTGCCCAAATACACGTCAAAATGTTCCAAGGACACCACAAGAGCTAGAGCCTCTTTCTCAATAGTGGCATAATTTTTCTGGTGTCGTTTAAGCTTAGATGAATAGTAACATATAGGATGGAGAATATCAGTGGATGTTGACTGTTGGAGCAGCACAGCACCCACTGCATAGCCACTCGCATCTATATGTAAAAAGAAGGGAAGATTGAAATTAGGACTCTTCAACACAGGAGCAGAGGATAGCAAGCGCTTCAACCTTTTGAACGAGTCTGAACAATCTCTAGTCCAGGTGAACTGAACTTTGCTACTAGTAAGCTCAGTGAGAGGAGCTGCAATCTGAGAAAAGTTTGGACAGAACCTGCGATAATATCCTGCCATACCCAGGAATCTCTGTACTCCTTTCCTATCCTGTGGCACTGGAAATTCAGAAATTGCACGAACCTTAGCCTCAATAGGAGCAACCTCACCTTGGCCGATACAAAAGCCTAGATAGGTAATCTTGGCTTGACCAAAACTACATTTAGCTAAGTTAACAGTGAAGTTGTAGTGCGCCAGTCTCTCAAACAATGCTCTGAGACGCGTCAAGTGCTGTTCCCACTCGTCACTGTACACCACTAAGTCGTCAAGGTAGGCTTCTACTCCTTCTAAGTTGTGGGTCAACTCGTTCATTATACGTTGGAATGAAGAAGCCGCGTTACATAGGCCGAAGGGGGTGACGAGGTAGTTAAACAATCCATCTTGAACAGTAAAAGCAGATATTTCTTGAGCACGTTCAGTAAGCGGGACTTGATAATAGCCTCGTAAGAGATCTAAACGGCTGACAAACTGGGCTCCTGACACACGGTCAATAAGGTCGTCAATGCGAGGTAGAGGATAACCATCAGGCAAGGTGACAGAGTTCACTTTCCTGTAATCAGTGCACATCCTGAAACTACCGTCAGGTTTAGGCACTAAAATACAGGGAGATGCCCATGGACTTTTACTGCGTTCAATAAGTCCGTGAGATAACAGAAAATCAACCTCTTCTCTCAATGCTTTATGCTTTGTTGGACTCATCCTATATGGTGATTGCTTAATGGGTGATGCTCCCTGTACATCAACGTCATGTACACCCAGAGTACAACGTTTAGGAACATCACCGAACAATTCAGGGAAATGCAAAATCATGTTTTTAATATCACCAGCTTTATCAATCCCAAGGTTACTAAGAAAATCGTCTAGTGACTGTAGAGTCACAGAATTTTCTAAACGCACCTCTATACCTCTAGAGATGTCAGGTAGACTGACGTTTTCTTCCTCTGTCCTAGGAAGAATAGAAGTAGTAGGTAGAGGACTAGCGTAGTATGCCTTAAGCTGGTTAACATGGTACACATGATTAGATTTCTTTTTCCCAGGCGTACGTACCAAATAATTTACGTCGCTAAGCTTTTTCACTACTTCCAGGGGACCATCATACCTGGCTTGTAGAGCATGACCTGGTACTAATTTCCGAGCCATCACCTTATCTCCTGCTTTAAAAGAACGAGAGACAGCACGCTTGTCATAATGTTGCTTCATTCTAGCTTGGGCTGAAACTAGGTTTTTCGAAGCTAGCTCTCTAGCGGCTGTCAAATGTTGCTGCATTAATGAAGGTGAAGTACTCAATGATGGATTTGATTTTCCTGTCCACACGTCTTTTAACACTGCGAGAGGACCACGCACTTGGTGTCCGAATATTAGTTCAAACGGACTAAATCCGAGACTTTCTTGCTCACTTTCTCTCATAGCGAACAGAAGAAAAGGTATACCCTCATCCCAGTCTCTAGAAAAATGTTCACAATAAGCTCTCATCATGGACTTCAGTGTCTGATGAAATCTCTCTAGAGCACCTTGTGACTGTGGATGATAACTGGTTGAAAGTACAGACTTTATTCCTAGGTGGGATAATGCTTCTCGAAAGATCTTAGAAGTGAAATTAGATCCCTGATCTGATTGTATCTCTCGTGGCAATCCAACCTGGGAGAAAAATTTCATCAGCGCTCTCACAATAGCACGAGCATTAATTTTTCTCATAGGAATAGCTTCGGGATAGCGTGTTGCAGCGTCCATAATAGTAAATAAGTATTGGTTTCCTAGTTTGGTTCTAGGCAAAGGACCAACACAATCAATAATAAGACGTGAGAATGGTTCACCATGCACGGTGATAGGAATGAGAGGCGCAGGTGGAGGTGTGTGCGCTGGCTTGCCTGTCACTTGACACACGTGGCAACGTCGCACATGATCAGCTACTGTTTCCTTCATCTTTGGCCAAGTAAAATGTTTTGCCAGTTTACCGAGTGTCTTCTTGACACCCAAATGTCCTCCTATGGGACTATTGTGAGCAAAATCAATGGCTTGTTCACGAAATGTAACTGGTAACACAACTAGATTCTTGACTGTGGTGGAAACACTATCAGCTGACAACTTACATGTATTTTTCTCCATCAGTACACCGTTACTATAATAGTAACAATTATCGAGATCCTTTGCTTCACTCTCAGTAACTGCTATATCTCTCAGTCTTTCCAGTGACTGATCAACAAACTGATCCTTGATTAAATCATCATGAGTTAGAAATTTAACGTCAGTTGTGTCCTGACTAGGTTGATGACCGGGGGGAGTCAGTGTTAATGATCCTGGGCGCAGAGCGTCACTAAACAACATATTCAACCCCAAATCATTGTCATCCACTAACTCAACAGGAGACAAGGATGGTTGTTGAATCTTTGACATAGCTCTAGTAATTGCGCTGAGAGGAAATAAAATAGGTTTCTCTCTACAAGCTTCAATGGCATAATTATCATCAGTGTTATTATCAATCACAAGTGGTTCTTTACATATACCAGCATGAAGGATATCGTTCCCTATCAACAAGTCCACTGACCTGATGGGAAATACACCACTGGATATACCCACTGAAATATAACCAGTATAATAGCTTGTTTCAATATAAACTTTGTGCAGAGGCACTTTTATAACAGCCCCTCCATAGGCTTCTAACAATACATCTATCTTGCAATAGGTATCGTCAGTTATGGGCAGTACATCTTCTCTTAATAACGTGAGATAACTGCCAGTGTCTCTGAAAGAAATTATCTCAGTTAGATGTGATTCGTCAAATCCTACTTTATCTCTCGAAAAGTAAGGACTCATCGCTGAACGAATCTTTTCGTCAGATACACTTTCTGACGCTAGTCATCTATCCTGAGTAACATTATCTAAAACAGTAGGATCAGAGGAATTGCTAGGATTTTGGTGTCTTTGTTGCTCGGAAGAGGATACGACTTGAGTGGGGGCGCCAGCCGCACGACTGTTTCTCGTATCTCTTTCTAACTTATAGCAATACTCTCTAGTATGTCCTTTTCTGTTACAATAGGTACATTTAACTTTCTTCTTCTCGATACCAGATTTCTGTCTAGCCACAGAGACAGATTCAGGATTGTGAGTTTTCCTGGTAAAGGTACGAGAAGTTACAGTAGCAGGTACATCAGGCCGGCAATGAGCAGCTGATTTAGGTTGCCAACTTCTAGGACAATTTTTAGTTACCTTGTTTCTTTGTGTTTTAGTACGTACAAGTTTGTGAGAAATCTCGTAATTGTCTGCTAATGCTGCAGTTTCCAGAATATCTGAGGTAGTATGATCGATCAGATATTCTTGTATGTCAGCAGACATACAGTTGTTAAACTCTTCGTGTAGTAACAACTGAACAAGGCTGTCGTAGTTGTTACACTTAGCAGCTCTAGACCATCTCTCAAATGCAACTTTTTTCTCACGAGCAAACTCTACACAAGTTTGATCTTGTCGTCGTTGTAACGTACGAAATGCTCTTTGATAACTTACAGGTAACAAGTTATATGTCTCTAGAATAGTTTGTTTGACAGCGTCATAACTAATGTACTTAGCAAATGGCAAAGCAGCCGTACAAGTTTGAGCTCTTCCCGTCAAAGCAGTATGAAGCAATGTTGCCCAGTGCTTACGTGGCCAGTTCATAGCACGAGCCTGGTTCTCAAACACATCAAAATATGTGTCTAAGTCACTTTCAAAAAACTTAGGAACCATGGATGCAGCTTTCTGCACATTAAATGTGTCCTGTGATCTATCAGTCTGTTGTCTTAACAGACGAACATTTTCTCTTTGGAAATCTTCTTCGTTCAATCTCCTCTGTGCCTCTATTTGTGCAGTCTGCAACATAATGAGGCGTTCAAACCTCTCAAACTGTTCCTGAGAGATAGGACCAGTGGGTAATGGAGGAGTAGGGAAATTAACATGGTCTGGACGGTCCTTAGGTCGGACACTTGGTCCAGCCGTCTCTAGAGTGTCTAGATCTGGTCTAGGATAAGTAAATACAGGTGTAGTATACACTGTACTAGTATTAGGCTGTGTCATACTACCAGCTATACTCTGTACTATAGTGTCAGTGAAGGAAGGAGCGAGCGAGAACTGAGCTACACTAGGCTCAGACACTAGGCTCACTTCTGCTCTAGTTGCTCTTTCTTCAACTTCAAATAGAGTCATACTTCCTAATTGTGACACTAGGCTTTCTGAATCTGAATCATAATCAGACATCTCTGTATGAGCAGGAAACAATATATCTTTAATTAATGCTCTGACAGTTTCTGCGGTGTAATTCCTGTTATACGTCACACCGAGATATTTGGCTACTTGCCAACACGTCTGAAGTTTTAATGTACTTAACTCAGACAAAGTCAGAGTATCAATTAACTGTTTCACTTTGGCATACATCACGAAAATAATTGTACTACGAGAGAGTGATTATGGGAAACTATAATCCTAATAGGAATTTTAGTGTTGGTTGTCTTAGAGCTAGAACTCATAAACAGTATTTCCATCTCCTTGGATCAAGAGACTCAGTCAGGTACATACATCCACCTGGTATGTTGTACAAGACTAAACTCAAAGTCTTCAGATTAGGAAAGTACTCAAAGTGTTTGATCATAGATTTACTAGTATGTCAAAATGGACAATTTCTCCAACACCTTGGATCAAGAGCATCCCGGACAGGCCCCCATTTGTTACAAAAAACGCGATTCTAAAAGCTTAGAGATCTCCAGTGAATACTAGAAAGGACTGCCCTTCTAGCATCCAGCCTGTTACTGGGTTTTCGTAACAAGTAGTCAGTATCCTTGTCCAATTATCCATTAAAATTCAGTATGGTTCAATAGTGCTTTAGGATTACAACTGGTAGGCTACTAACTAGAGAAATTAAAATTTAATAAATTTATTAAGTAGTAAGTTGTCTAGAGGTATATTATCAAATTAAATTAATTACAGCAATCAAAATAAAATCAATCTCTCGAGTTCAATATTATTGTGCTGAAAGCACATATCACATTTATAATTCTTAAGTACCGTCAGGTACATTAACATTTAATAAGATATTACAAATATGTACAAGTGTGTGTATGCGTGTAAGTGCTCTTAAGTAGTTAGCTATGTCTCAAGACTCGAATAAGACTTAAACAAGTGACTGACAAAGTCCTCAAATAAACTAACTTCTTGACCGACTGGCAACCCGAACAGTCTGCTTGAACAACAAAGAATGCTAAGCCCAATAGCAATGCAATATCAAGCGACTGCGACACAGAATCAGGAACAAGGAGATAATATAACGACACTAAGTAGGGACCATCTGCAGATCCTCCACAAAAGTTACAAAACTCCCATAATACTGAATCTACGTTCAGCATAGGAAAACTGTGACTGTGACAATACACAGGAACCAGTACAAAATTAGGTCAGAAGCTATAGCTAAGGACCTGAGATGTTCAGAGTGTCTATGTGACACACAACCTCAGTACAACGTCGAAAATCACTAAGTCTATACAATGTTCTGTGAACAAAGTTCTACAGAACTAACAAGAATAATGAGACAGACAATCTGTCCAACCAGCAAGCGAGTCTCCAGCAGACTGAAAACTTCACGAGAGGTGAGGACACCCCCCCCTCGATCACGTGATAGCTACGTGGACAACTGCAGCTCAGAAGCCGGCAGTATAACGAGCGACAAGCGATAATTACAGTAGTTTGACAATCAAGCCTAACTGAGCACATTTTATATACATCCTAACAACATAAGCTAAATAACAATATAACAGTCAAATAATAATATAAAGTCATACATTTACGATTTAGCTATTATCGCAAATATAAGCAATATAAAATTAAATGAAAAGGTAATATACATTACATATATACATAATAATCATTGTAACCCATTCAGGGGTTGCAACAGTGGTGGTGGTGGTGGTGGTGGTGGTGGTGGTGGTGGTGGTGGTGGTGGTGGTGGTGGTGGTGGTGGTGGTGGTGGTGGTGGTGGTGGTGGTGGTGGTGGTGGTGGTGGTGGTGGTGGTGGTGGTGATGGTGGTGGTATGCTGGTGGTGGTGGTGGTGGTGAGGGTGGTGGTGGTGGTGGTGGTGGTGGTGGTGGTGGTGGTGGTGGTGGTGATGGTGGTGGTGGTGGTGGTGGTGGTGGTGGTGGTGGTGGTGGTGGTGGTGGTGGTGGTGGTGGTGGTGGTGGTTGTGATGGTGGTGGTGGTGGTGGTGGTGGTGGTGGTGGTGGTGGTGGTGG
>NC_091297.1:36827658-36837658 GCF_038502225.1 Cherax quadricarinatus | reverse complement strand
ATAAAGCTCCTGGAGAGCGAAACGTTGCCACAATAAATGTCACATTAGTTGCACTTGTGTCTTTTTACTTAACATGTCGGTTCTCTGAACCATTCGTCTACAATGGTGTCGGTGATGTTGATGATAGTGGTCGTGGTGATGGTGATTATGGTGATGGTGGTGATGGTGGTGGTGGTGGTAGTGGTGGTAGTGAGGTGGTGGTGGTGGCTTTGGTGATGGTGGAAGTGATGGTGGTGGCGGTAATGGTGGTGGTGATGGTGGCTTTAATGGTGGTGGAAGTGATGGTGGTCGTGGTAGTGGTAGTGATGGTGGTGGTGATGATCTTGGTAGTGGTAGTGGTGATTGTGGTAGTGGTGGTGGTGATGGTCGTGGTAGTGGTGATGGTGGTGGTGGTGATGGTGGTGGTGGTGATGGTTGTGATGGTGGTAGTGGCGGTGTTGATGGTGGTGGTGGTAGTGGTGGTGGTGTTGGTGGTGATGGTGGTGGTGGTGATGGTGGTGGTGGTGATGGTTGTGGTGGTGAAGGTGGTGAGGGTGATGGTGATGGTGATGGCGGTGGTTTTGATGATGTTGGTGGGGTGATTGTGGTGGTGGTGGTGATGGTGGTAATGGTGGTGGTAGTGGTGATGGTGGTGATGGTGGTGTCGGTGGTGATGGTGGCGGTAGTGATGATGGTGATGATGGTGGTGCTGGTGGTGATGGTGGTGGCGGTTATGGTGGTGGTGGTGGTGGTGATAGTTGTGGTAGTGCTTGTGGTGGTAGTGGTGGTGGTGATGATGGTGATGGTGGTGATGGTGGTGGTAGTAGTGGTGGTGGTGATGGTGATGATGGTGGTGATGGTGTGATGGTGGTGATGGTACTGGTGATGGTGATGGTGGTGGTGGTGTTAGATGTGATGGTGGTGGTGGTAGCGGTGGTGATAATGGTGATGGTGGTGGTGATGATGGTGGGGGGTGGTAGTGGTGGTGATTGTTTAGGGGCTGGTAGTAGTTAATGGGGCAGTGGGTAAGGGGCTAGTGCATAAAGGGGCGGAGGGCAGGTGATGGACCAGCTAACAACTGGGAGGAGAAACAAGGTGTGAAGTGTCCGAGAAAATAGTGACAGATTACACAGGCTATCTGCCAGTTCGGGGTGCGGACTCGGGGGGCGGGAGGTTTGGCCGAGCCTCGTGCTATCCTACCAGCACTAAGATATCCATTAGTGCATCCCACGACATAACCGGAAATGAGATCATGATTGATGCGCCTTTGATAAGGGAAAGAGTGACATGAAACACGTATGATAAAAAGGTAATGAGTGGGTGGGAAGAGGAACGTCGTATCCCAGCAATAAGAGCTTCATCCTGTTCAGGATCACGTATTGAAAGTGTGACCGAAAGTGGAAGACAAATTATTATTTGCAAGACTAAAATGAAACTAAAAAAAGATGTATCTGAAAGAGATCGTTCTGAAAAGTGAATTAATGGTGTTGACAGGTGTAATGTCTCTTTCTCTCGTTCAAGCGGAAGTAAGATTTTGCTGTGCTACGAGGCCAACATGTCAGACCGCCGGAGGATCGAGTCTTTGAAACTCCGAGTGCTCAGTGACTCACACTGGTTTAGAGCTATACGTAAAATATCATTCGCATAGTCGCTGAGGGCAAAACGTGAGCTGCAGCAGTCTTCCCGAGGAGATGAAGGCGAGGAGGAGATAGCGGGGGTGAATTTTGCTTATTTAAGTAGAGCTGTTGATGGAGTGTGAGCCTTGAAAGACGGGGCACCGTCGGGCCCCGGAAGACAGACTGGAAAGAATGTACGAAGCCACTGAACGCTACGCGGAGAGCTGGGAAAGTAGAGAGAGAGAGAGAGAGAGAGAGAGAGAGAGAGAGAGAGAGAGAGAGAGAGAGAGAGAGAGAGAGAGAGAGAGAGAGAGAGAGAGAGAGAGAGAGAGAGGGAGAGAGAGAGAGAACGAGCAAAAATCGTTTCTAAGGACGAGCGAACAAGAGGTCTTGAGAGAATGATGAAAATGCTGGCAAGAGAAGCCAAGAACAACCAGTGGACAAAGCGTGCACGGATGAAAGGGTTGAAGAGAAGGAAGGGAGGACCACGGTTACTGGAATTACTACAGAGACACGAGATGGATGAGTGTACTGGGAAGTGCCACTCATCCTGTGAGTGAACATACCACCGAGAAGACAGTACTGGACAGTGCCACTCATTCTATGAATGAGAATACGACCGAGAAGACAGTACTGGGCAGTGCCACACATCCTGTGGATGAGAATACCACCATGAAGACAGTACTGGGCAGTGCCACTCACTCTGTATTAACATACCGCCTTAACGATGGTGCTATCAGGGAAACTGAAGTCATGAAGTCAGAGAGTGATAGCAAGATATGGCTGCCACTGGTCCAAGACGGACCAAAACGTCGTCGTAAGCTCCTTCTCTACTATGTGCCGGTTGTTTACAAGCGCTGCCTTCTTAGGGTCAAGAACTTAACTGTCAAAGAGTCAATCATTTCCAGATGCAGTGTAACGAGGAACCTGTCTCAGCAGTATCTTCAGTGTAACGAGGAACCTGTCTCAGCAGTATCTTCAGTGTAACGAGGAACCTGTCTCAGCAGTATCTTCAGTGTAACGAGGAACCTGTCTCAGCAGTATCTTCAGTGTAACGAGGAACCTGTCACAACAGTATCTTCAGTGTAACGAGGAACCTGTCACAACAGTATCTTCAGTGTAACGAGGAACCTGTCCCAGCAGTATCTTCAGCGTAACGAGGAACCTGTCTCAGCAGTATCTTCAGTGTAACATCTAAGAATATTTATTGATTCGTATGTCAAGGGAACAAATAACTAAGAAAGTTGTGAAAAAAATCAGAGCCAGCGCTTGGTACAAATTTTGTAAAATGCAAACACGGTGCCTACCAGCCCAGCCCAGCCAGCCGGGATGATCGGGCTGGACGACACCTCAGTCGTGTCAGTCCCAGCGTTGGCTGTTGCAACGTTCGGTTATCAGTCACGCTACAAGTCATTATCATCTATCTGTAACAGGCCCTCGTAACACACACACACACACACACACACACACACACACACACACACACACACACACACACACACACACACACACACACACACACACACACACACACTGAGAGGAATTGACAAGGTGGACAAAGACAGGATGTTCCAGAGATTGGACACAGTAACAAGGGGGCACAGTTGGAAGCTGAAGACACAGATGAATCACAGGGATGTTAGGAAGTATTTCTTCAGCCACAGAGTAGTCAGTAAGTGGAATAGTTTGGGAAGCGATGTAGTGGAGGCAGGATCCATACATAGCTTTAAGCAGATGTATGATAAAGCTCACGGCTCAGGGAGAGTGACCTAGTAGCGATCAGTGAAGAGGCGGGGCCAGGAGCTCGGACTCGACCCCCGCAACCTCAACTAGGTGAGTACAACTAGGTGAGTACACACACACACACAAGGTTCGCAAGAAGGAAACGGCCTCTGAATGTAAATTTTCAAGGCAGATTCAACTCGAACCATGATCCTGCAGGAGAAAGCACGGCTGAGAGACAAACTGGAGTTCCAGAGTGTGTACATCGATAGAGACAGAACACAAGAGGAAAGGATGATACTGAAAGAGAGAGTGGAAAAGCGAAAGGAGGAATGGGAGGAAATGACAAAGAGAAGCATAATAACACAGGCACAGGTGGAAGGCCAACACACCCCCCAGAAACACCCACAGAAGGACTCCAACCACGACACCCCCTAGGCAACTGAACAATCTAAACCAACAATCACACACCGATCCCTCTGTCCCCCGCCAGGGCTCCCGATCCCCCAACCCCAATTTTCTCCCAAGATCACAGTTTTAGAAAAGAAGTTGAAGGTTTGGTACACGAACACAGATGGAATAACAAATAAATATGGGGAGTGGCATGAAGTCCCCAGATGTTACAAAAAACGCGATATCTAATAAGCATAGAGATCTCCAGTGAATACTAGAAAGGACTGCCCTTCTAGCATCCAGCCTGTTACTGGGTTGTTGTAGCAAGTAGTCAGTATCCTGGTCCAATTATCCATTAGAATTTAGTAAGATTCAACAGTGCTTCAGGATTGCAACTGGTAGGCTACTAACTAAAGAAATTAAAATTTAATAAGTTTATTAATAACAATAAAGTTGTCTAGGCACATAATATCAAAGTAAATTAAAGTAATCAATTGAATATAATATAGGATACAAGTTGCTACACTTCTCTGGTGTACAGTAGTATTGTGTTGAAGGCACATATCACATCTTTATGGCTTTTAAGTACCGTCTGGTACATTGTTAACATTTAATAACATAATACAAATATATACAAGAAAGTTTGTGTGTATGTGTGTAAGTGTTCTAAGTAGTTCGCTATGTCTCAAGACTCAACTAGACTTAACCAGTGACTGACTAAAAGTTATCACATAAACTAACTTCTTGACCAACCTGGCAATCAGAACAGCTTGCTTGAACAATAAAACGACTGATAAGCCGAACAGCAATATAACAAGCAACAGCGACACAGAATCAGAAACAAGGAGATAATATAACGACACTAAGTAGGGACCATCTGCAGATCCTCCACAAAAGTCACAAAACTCCCATACTACTGAATCTAAGTTCAGCATTAGAAAATCCCCGACTGTGACAGTACACAGATACCAGTACAAGTTAGGTCAGAAGCTACAGCTCAGGACCTGAGTTTCTCAGAGTGTCTATGCAACACACAACCTAAGTACAACGTCGAAAATCACTAAGTCTAGGCTATGTTCTGTGAACAGAGTTACACAACCAACAACAAGAAAGCACCAGAGACGATATTCCAACAAGGGCCAGCAAGGGAGAGCTAGAGAGGGACGTCTTGTTGGAAGCAACGTCAACCAGAAAGAGAGTGAGCGATGGCCAGGCCGTCTCTCACCGAGGTGAGGTGTGATCACCTCACCCTGATCACTTGACTCCCCGTGGACTGCTGCTGCCCAGCAACGCAGAGAAGCCAGCAGCGAAACAAGCGGAGCGGTAGTTAGACAAGGCCGTCAGCTACTTAACACTCACGAACTATGAGCACTGAATAATATATAAATGTTACATCCTACCTAATAATATAACTAAGTCAAATAATAATATAAAGCAATATATTTACGATTTAGCTAATATCGCAAATATAAGCAATATAAAATTATATGAGCAGGTAATATACATTATATACATTGTGACCCATTCAAGGGTCGCAATACACACACGCAGGACACGCACACAGCTTTAAGAGGAGGTATGATAAAGCTCATGGAGCAGGAAGAGTGACCTAGTAGCGAACAGTGAAGGGGTGGGTCCAGGAGCTGTGACTCGACCCGTGCAACCACAACTGTGTGAGTACACACACACATTCTCAAAACCATACTAGGGATGATATGATAACGAGGTACAAAATACTGAGAGGAATTGATAAGGTGAAACAGGTCCACGAGGGTACAGCAGGAAGTTGAAAACACAGATGAGTCACATGGATGATAAGAAGTAATTCTTCAGCCTAGAGGTTATACATGATACGGAACGACTTAGTGTACGGTAAAATCAGGATCTATAAATAGAAATATGGAGAGATACGATAAGTCTCTCAAAGCCAGGAGTGAACCCAGTAGTGGACGACAAAGAGGCCAGGGCCAGGAGCTGAGACTTAACCCTAACAGCCACATATAGACGGCTGCATATATATATATATATATATATATATATATATATATATATATATATATATATATATATATATATATATATATATCAACACTGCGCTAGCCAAGGATTCGAACCCATGTTGTACTGGCCTGCCTCATGGTAAGCGAGAACCACATGACGCTTTAAACCACAGGACCACCCAACCCTGCAAGAATGGCGCAGCCAGCACACAGCTAGCTGTTGGGCCGCCATCCGAGGGCATACGGAGGGATGAGAATGAAATTAGCTTCTAAGCTAATTTCATTCTCATCCCTGTTTGGTGTACTAGCCTCACAAGCAGTATTTATATATTATTGTAAGTGTCTCAATCTTCAACGCATTACCAGTACACACCTGTCGTGTTACCTGAGCGCATGTGACGTGCTACCTGTACACACTTGGCCCTTTCCGGGAAAGCTGTCGAGAAATGGATTATAATAATGGCTTAAGGTGTGAACAGGACTCTGTGTGTGTGTGTGTGTGTGTGTGTGTGTGTGTGTGCGTGTGTGTGTGTGTGTGTGTGTGTGTGTGTGTGTGTGTGTGTGTGTGTGTGTGTGTGTGTGTGTGTGAGTGTGTGTGTGTGTGTGTGTGTGTGTGTGTGTGTGTCTGTCTGTCTGTGTACTCACCTATTTGTGGTTTCAGGGCTCGAGTCATAGCTCCTGGCCCCGCCTCTTTACTGATTGCTACTGGGTCTTCTCTCTTCTTGCTCCAAGACCTTTATCAAATCTCGTCTTAAAACTGTGTATGGTTCCCGCCTCCACTACGTCACTTTCTAGGCTATTCCACTTCCTGATAACTCTATGACTGAAGAAATACTTCCTAACTACCCTTTGACTCATAGGAGTCTTCATTTTCCAATTGTGACCCCTTGTTTCTGTGTCCCATCTCTAGAACATTCTTTGTCCACCTTGTCAATTTCTCGCAGTAGTTTATGTCTTAATCATTTCTCCCCTGACCCTCCTGTCCTCAAGTGTCGTCAGGCTGATTTCCTTTAACCTTTCTTAGAAGAACAATTCCTTTTGCTCTGGAACTAGTCTTGTTGCAAACCTTTGCACTTTCTCTAATTTCTTGACGTGCTTGACCAGGTGTGGATTCCAAATGGTGCTGCATACTCCAATATGAGCCTGACGTAAATGGTGTACAGAGTTTTGAACGATTCCTTACTGAGGTATCGGAATGCTATTCTTAGGTTTGCCAGACGCCCGTACGCTGCAGCAGTTATCTGACTGAGGTCTGCCTCAGATCTTTCCCCTTTAGTGAGGTTTGCAGTCTTTGGCCACCTAGACTAAACCCTGTCCATGATCTTCTTTGCCCTTCCCTGATCTTCATGACTTTGCATTTGGCAGGGTTAAATTCAAGGAGCCAGTTGCTGGACCAGTCTTGTAGCCTGTCCAGGTCTCTTTGCAGTCCTGCCTGATCCTCGACCGATTTAATTCTCTTCATTAACATCACATCATCTGCATATAGGGACACTTATGAGTCTCTTCCGTTATGTCATTCACATATACCAAAGACAGCACAGGTCCTAGGAGTGACTCTTGTGGAATCCCACGCGTCACAAGCGCCCACTCTGACACCTCGTCGTCACGTACCATGACTCGTTGTTGCCTCCCTGTCAGGTATTCTCTGATCCATTGCAATGGGTTTCCTGTTATGCATGCCTGATCCTCTAACTTTTACATTAACCTCTTGTGAGGAACTGTGTCGAAGGCCTTCTTACAGTCCAAGAAAATGCAGTCTATCCACCCCTCTCTCTCTCGTGACTTCCTTCTGTTACCTTGTCATAAAACTCCAGTAGGTTTGTGACACAGGATTTTCCTTCCCTGAAACCGTGCTGGTTGTCGTTTATAAACTTGTGTCTTTCTAGGTGCTCCACCACTCTCCTGAAGATCTTCTCCATGACGTTGCATACTATACACGTCAGTGACACAAGTCTGTAGTTTAGTGCCTCTTGTCTGTCTCCTTTCTTAAAAACTGGGACTTCATTTGCCATCTTCCATACCTCAGGTAGTCACCAAGTTTCAATGGATGTGTTGAAGATTTTGTTAGTGGCGCACACAGCATCTCTGCTCCATCTCTAAGGACCCATGGAGAGATGTTGTCTGGTCCCACCGCCTTTGAGGTATCAAATTCACATAGCAGTTTCTTCACCTCCTCTTTGGTTGTGTGTATTTCATCCAGCCCTTGTTGGTGTACCTCCCTATTCTGAATTCCGGGAGTCCTTCCTGTCTCCACTGTAAATCTCATGTTGAGCTCCTCACATACCTCTTGGTCGTTTCCTGTGAACTCCCCACCTTCCTTCCTCAGTCTGATTACCTGGTCCTTGACTCTCGTTTTCCTCCTGATGTGGCTAAACAGCAGCTTCGGGTCAAACTTGACTTTCGATGCTGTCATTTTCGTATTGTCGCTGAGCCTCCCTTCTTATCTGTGCATATTCGTTTCTGGCTCTTCGGCTAATCTCTATTTTCCTGGGTCCTCTGTCTACTTTACTTTTTTCACTGTTTAGTGCACTTAGTTTTTGCCTCCCTACACCTTTGGGTGAACCAAGGACTGGTTCTGGTCTTCCCATTATTTCTGTTTGCCTTGGGAAAAACTCCTCTGCCTCCTTGCATTTTGTTGTCACATAGTCCATTATTTCTGTTACTGGTCATCCTGCCAGTTCTCTCTCCCACCGAACGTCATCCAGGAAGTTTTCCCCCTTTTGTAGTTTTGTTTTTCCCGTCCTATTCGTGCTACTCTCTCCACTTGAAGGTGTGTGTGTGTGTGTGTGTGTGTACTCACCTATTTGTACTCACCTATTTGTGGTTGCAGGGGTCGAGTCCTAGCTCCTGGCCCCGCCTCTTCACCGGTTGCTACTAGGCCCTCTCTCTCCCCGCTCCATGAGCTTTATCAAACCTCGTCTTAAAACTGTGTATGGTTCCTGCCTCCACTACGTCATTTTCTAGGCTATTCCACTGCCTTACAACTCTATGACTGAAGAAATACTTCCTACTATCTCTCTGACTCATTTGTGTCTTCAACTTCCAATTGTGGCCTCTTGTTTCTGTGTCCCCTCCCTGGAACATCCTGTCTTTGTCCACCTTGTCTATTCCACGCAGTATTTTATATGTCGTTATCATGTCTCCCCTGACCCTCCTGTCCTCCAGTGTCGTCAGGCCGATTTCCCTTAATCTTTCTTCATAGGACATTCCCCTTAGCTCTGGAACTAACCTTGTCGCAAACCTTTGTACTTTCTCTAGTTTCTTGACGTGCTTTATCAAGTGCGGGTTCCAAACAGGTGCTGCATACTCCAGTATGGGCCTGACATACACGGTGTACAGTGTCTTGAATGATTCCTTACTAAGGTATCGGAATGCTGTTCTCAGGTTTGCCAGGCGCCCATATGCTGCAGCAGTTATCTGATTGATGTGTACTTCCGGAGACATGCTCGGTGTTATACTCACCCCAAGATCTTTCTCCTTGAGTGAGGTTTGCAGTCTTTGGCCACCTAGCCTATACTCTGTCTGTGGTCTTCTGTGCCCTTCCCCTATCTTCATGACTTTGCATTTGGCAGGATTAAATTCGAGAAGCCATTTGCTGGACCAGGTGTCCAGTCTGTCCAGGTCTCTTTGAAGTCCTGCCTGGTCCTCATCAGATTTAATTCTCCTCATTAACTTCACATCATCTGCAAACAGGGACACTTCTGAGTCTAACCCTTCCGTCATGTCGTTCACATATACCAAAAATAGCACTGGTCCTAGGACCGACCCCTGTGGGACCCCGCTCGTCACAGGTGCCCACTGTGATACATACCATGACTCGTTGTTGCCTCCCTGTCAGGTATTCTCTGATCCATTGCAGTGCCCTTCCTGTTATATGCGCCTGATGCTCTAGCTTCTGCACTAATCTCTTGTGAGGAACTGTGTCAAAGGCCTTCTTGCAGTCCAAGAAGATGCAATCAACCCACCCCTCTCTCTCTTGTCTTACTTCTGTTATTTTATCATAAAACTCCAGAAGGTTTGTGACACAGGATTTGCCTTCCGTGAATCCGTGCTGGTTGGCATTTATACTCCTGTTCCGTTCCAGGTGCTCCACCACTCTCCTCCTGATAATCTTCTCCATAATTTTGCATACTATACACGTCAATGACACAGGTCTATAGTTTAGTGCCTCTTTTCTGTCTCCTTTTTTAAAAATGGGAACTACATTTGCCGTCTTCCATACCTCAGGTAGTTGCCCAGTTTCCAGGGATGTGTTGAAGATTGTGGTAAGTGGCACGCACAGCATATCTG
>NC_091297.1:36727658-36820158 GCF_038502225.1 Cherax quadricarinatus | reverse complement strand
CCCTCTCTGGAACAACTTTTCTCTGTCCACCTTGTCTATTCCCCGCAGTATCTTGTATGTCGTTATCATGTCTCCCCTGACCCTTCTGTCCTCCAGTGTCGTCAGTCCGATTTCTCTCAACCTTTCTTCGTACGACGTTCCCCTGAGCTCTGGAACTAGCCTTGTTGCAAACCTTTGTACTTTCTCTAACTTTTTGACGTGCTTGACCAGGTGTGGGTTCCAGACTGGTGCTGCATACTCCAGTATGGGCCTAACATACACAGTGTACAGTGTTTTGAACGATTCCTTATTAAAGTATCGGAACGCTATTCTCAGGTTTGCCAGGCGCCCGTATGCTGCAGCAGTTATTTGGTTGATGTGTGCCTCCGGTGACGTGCTTGGAGGCACACATCAACCAAATAACTGCTGCAGCATACGGGCGCCTGGCAAACCTGAGAACAGCTTTCCGATACCTTAATAAGGAGTCGTTCAAGACACTGTACACTGTGTATGTTAGGCCCATACTGGAGTATGCAGCACCAGTCTGGAACCCACACCTGGTCAAGCACGTCAAGAAGTTAGAGAAAGTACAAAGGGTTGCAACAAGGCTAGTTCCAGAGCTCAGGGGAATGTCGTACAAGGAAAGGTTGAGGGAAATCTGAAATATGTGTGTGTGTGTGTGTGTGTATGTGTGTGTGTGTGTGTTTGTTTGTGTGTGTGTGTGTGTGTGTGTGTGTGTGTGTGTACTCACCTATTTGTACTCACCTATTTGTGGTTGCAGGGGTCGAGTCCTAGCTCCTGGCCCCGCCTCTTCACCGGTTGCTACTAGGCCCTCTCTCTCCCCGCTCCATGAGCTTTATCAAACCTCGTCTTAAAACTGTGTATGGTTCCTGCCTCCACTACGTCATTTTCTAGGCTATTCCACTGCCTTACAACTCTATGACTGAAGAAATACTTCCTACTATCTCTCTGACTCATTTGTGTCTTCAACTTCCAATTGTGGCCTCTTGTTTCTGTGTCCCCTCCCTGGAACATCCTGTCCTTGTCCACCTTGTCTATTCCACGCAGTATTTTATATGTCGTTATCATGTCTCCCCTGACCCTCCTGTCCTCCAGTGTCGTCAGGCCGATTTCCCTTAATCTTTCTTCATAGGACATTCCCCTTAGCTCTGGAACTAACCTTGTTGCAAACCTTTGTACTTTCTCTAGTTTCTTGACGTGCTTTATCAAGTGCGGGTTCCAAACAGGTGCTGCAACTCCAGTATGGGCCTGACATACACGGTGTACAGTGTCTTGAATGATTCCTTACTAAGGTATCGGAATGCTGTTCTCAGGTTTGCCAGGCGCCCATATGCTGCAGCAGTTATCTGATTGATGTGTGCTTCCGGAGACATGCTCGGTGTTATACTCACCCCAAGATCTTTCTCCTTGAGTGAGGTTTGCAGTCTTTGGCCCCCTAGCCTATACTCTGTCTGTGGTCTTCTGTGCCCTTCCCCTATCTTCATGACTTTGCATTTGGCAGGATTAAATTCGAGAAGCCATTTGCTGGACCAGGTGTCCAGTCTGTCCAGGTCTCTTTGAAGTCCTGCCTGGTCCTCATCAGATTTAATTCTCCTCATTAACTTCACATCATCTGCAAACAGGGACACTTCTGAGTCTAACCCTTCCGTCATGTCGTTCACATATACCAAAAATAGCACTGGTCCTAGGACCGACCCCTGTGGGACCCCGCTCGTCACAGGTGCCCACTGTGATACATACCATGACTCGTTGTTGCCTCCCTGTCAGGTATTCTCTGATCCATTGCAGTGCCCTTCCTGTTATATGCGCCTGATGCTTTAGCTTCTGCACTAATCTCTTGTGAGGAACTGTGTCAAAGGCCTTCTTGCAGTCCAAGAAGATGCAATCAACCCACCCCTCTCTCTCTTGTCTTACTTCTGTTATTTTATCATAAAACTCCAGAAGGTTTGTGACACAGGATTTGCCTTCCGTGAATCCGTGCTGGTTGGCATTTATACTCCTGTTCCGTTCCAGGTGCTCCACCACTCTCCTCCTGATAATCTTCTCCATAATTTTGCATACTATACACGTCAATGACACAGGTCTATAGTTTAGTGCCTCTTTTCTGTCTCCTTTTTTGAAAATGGGAACTACATTTGCCGTCTTCCATACCTCAGGTAGTTGCCCAGTTTCCAGGGATGTGTTGAAGATTGTGGTAAGTGGTATGCACAACATATCTGCTCCCTCTCTAAGGACCCACGGAGAGATGTTGTCCGGTCCCATTGCCTTTGAGGTATCGATGTCCCTTAGCAGTTTCTTCACCTCCTCCTCATCTGTATGTATGTCGTCCAACACTTGTTGGTGTATTCCTTGTTGGTGTCCCCATCTGGTCTGTCCCCCCAGAGTCCTTCCTGTCTCTACTGTAAATACTTCCTTAAATCTCGTGTTGAGCTCCTCATATACCTCTTGATCGTTTCTTGTGAGTTCTCCACCTTCTTTCCTCAGCCTTATCACCTGGTCCTTGACTGTTGCCTTCCTCCTAATGTGGCTATACAGCAGTTTCGGGTCAGATTTGACTTTCGATGCTATGTCGTTTTCATACTGTCGCTGGGCCTCCCTCCTTATCTGCGCATACTCGTTTCTGGCTCTTCTACTAATCTCCTTGTTTTCCTGGGCCCTATGCCTCCTGTACCTTTTCCATTCTCTGTTGCACTTAGTTTTTGCCTCCCTACACCTTCGGGTAAACCAAGGACTCGTTTTGGTCTTCCTATTATTTCTGTTTCCCTTGGGAACAAAACTTTCCTCTGCCTCCTTGCACTTTGTTGCCACATATTCCATCATCTCGTTTACTGATTTTCCTACCATTTCTCTGTCCCACTGAACCTCCTGCAGGAAGTTTCTCATACCTGTGTAGTCCCCCCTTTTATAGTTTGGCCTGTCCCCTTCAGTTCCTGTTACCTTCTCCACTTGTAACTCTACTATATAGTCAAAACTCAGAACCACATGATCGCTAGCTCCAAGGGGCCTCTCGTAAGTGATGTCCTCAATGTCTGAACTGCTCAGGGTGAACACAAGATCCAGTCTTGCTGGCTCATCCTCCCCTCTCTCTCTGGTTGTGTCCCTGACATGTTGATGCATGAGGTTTTCAAGTACCACATCCATCATCTTGGCTCTCCATGTTTCGGGACCCCCATGTGGCTCCAGGTTTTCCCAGTCGATCTCCCTGTGGTTGAAATCGCCCATTACCAGTAACTTTGCTCTGCTCGAGTGAGCTCTTCTTGCCACCTCAGCCAGTGTGTCCACCATCACCCTGTTGTTTTCTTCATACTCCTCTCTTGGCCTCCTGCAGTTCTGTGGTGGGTTATACATCACTCCAATGACTACTTTATGTTCTCCGGACTGAATTGTACCTACAATGTAGTCTCTTTCTCCAATCATGTCCATGCCTTCCATTTCCTCAAATCCCCATTGGTGTTTTATGAGCAGTGCAACCCCTCCTCCCCCTCTACTCCTTCTATCTTTCCTCAGGATCTGATATCCTGTTGGGAAGATTGTGTCTGTTATTGTCTCAGCGAGTTTTGTTTCTGTGACTGCTATGATGTCTGGGGATTCTTCACTGATTCTTTCATTCCACTCCTCATGTTTATTCGTTATTCCATCCGCGTTTGTGTACCAAACCTTTAGTTTCTTTTCTATCATTGTGGTCATGCAAGTATATTGGGGTTTGGGGAGCGAGAGCCTTGGTGGGGGCCTATATGGGGCTGTGGTGTAGGTGGGGTTTGTGTTGATGGGGATGGGGTCAGAATGCCCATAAGGGACAGCTGTTGGGGTGAGGTTTGTGATATGGGGGTTGGTGGCAGAGGGAACAGTGAGTGGGTTGTAGTATAGGTTGCTCAGTTGCGTTGGGAATGTCGCGGGTGGAGTCTTTTGGTGGGAGATTCTGTGGGGTGTGTTTGCCCTTCCTCCTGTGTCTGGGTCCTGCTCATTTTCACTGCTTCTCGTTCCTCCTTGCGTCTCTGTACCCTCTCTTTCAGTGTAGTCCTTTCTTCTTGTGTTCTGTCGAGGTCGAGGTATACTCTCTGGTACCCCTCTTTGTCCCTCAGTCTTGCTTTCTCTTGCAGAATCCTGGTTCGAACTGATTCTTCCTTGAAAGTTACTCTGACAGGCCGTATCCTTCCACTCACAAACCACCCAATTCTCTGAAAATTTGTTACCTGGGTCATATTGCCCTCCCCTATTGTTTTCATGATGCCTTCAATCATTTTTTTCTCCTCCTGTTTTATTTCTTCAAAGTTGGCCCCCTTGGCTTCTTGGAGCCCGTACACAAAAACTGACCTCGCCCTTTCCTCCTCCCACTGAGTCTCCATCTGCTTCCTCTGAGGCATTTTATTTCCTTCCATTGACATGTTCTTGCCTTCAGTCCCTGTCATATCTGAAACTTCTATTCTCAGTGAACTGTCTTTCCTGACCAGCTGTCCCTTGCTACTGCAGTTGGCTGTTAGAATCTCTGCATATAACAAACCTTCATTGTCTTCGGACCTGTCGCTTGATCTTAGTGTGCTCATCGTCTTTTCCCTGGCCCCACGTGGGTCTGATAGGGCCTTCGTGTACGGCATGTCTCCGTTGTTGCTTACCATCCCCTTGTCTGCGCCTGACTTTGAATTTCCTTCATTGTCTTCGGACCTGTCGTTTGATCTCAGTGTGCTCATCGTCTTTTCCCTGGCCCCACGTGGGTCTGATAGGGCCTTCGTGTACGGCATGTCTCCGTTGTTGCTTACCATCCCCTTGTCTGCGCCTGACTTTGAATTTCCTGATGTCACATCTGAATTGTCATTTGTCTCTCTAATCTGTTTCAGGCTTTGCAGTTTCTCTTCTAAGCACTGTATCCTAGCTTCTGCTGCTAAGACCTGTACTTCCCACTTCCTGCACTCTTCAGCTATCCGCTCCTCCATTTTCTTACCAAGCTCTACTATCTTCCTTCCCCACTCTTCCTCCCTTTTTTGGAGCTCTAACTCCCAGTCTTTCCTCCCTGGTTCGTCTACCAGATCTCTGGTTTTCCGTCCTCTAAGGCCACCCATATTTTTTTTTTTTTTTTTTTTTTTTTTTTATTACCACAGACAGAAGGCTAGAGGAGGGAGGGGGTGTGGGGGGAGAGAGAAAGGGTAGAAAGAGGGAGAGAGAGGAGAGAGAAAGGGTAGAAAGAGGGAGAGAGAGGAGAAAGAAAGGGTAGAAAGAGGGAGAGAGAGGAGAGAGTATGGGGATGAGGTATAAGACCAAGGGGGAGAGAGAGAAATGTGAGGGGGGAGAGAAAGGGTAGAGAGAGGGAGAAAGAGAGGGAGAGGGAGAGGGAGAGAAAGAGAGAGAGAGGGAGAAAGGAGGGCGAGGGAAAATGCTATGAGAGAGAGAAATGGAGAGATGGAGAGAGAAGCCTATAGAGAGAGAGGAGGGTGAGAGATTGGGTTATGGGAGTGAGGGAGAGAGGGAGAGAGAGAGGGAGAGAGAGAGGGAGAGAGAGAGGGAGAGAGAGGGAGAGAGAGAGGGAGAGAGAGAGGGAGAGAGAGAGGGAGAGAGAGAGGGAGTGTGTGTGTGTGTGTGTGTGTGTGTGTGTGTGTGTGTGTGTGTGTGTGTGCGAGCGTGTGTGTGTGTGTGTGTGTGTGTGTGTGTGTGTGTGTGTGTGTGTATGTGCGTGTGTGTGTGTGCGTATTCACCTGACAACTCTGTGACTGCTGAAATACTTCCTAACATCCCTGTGACTCAGCGAGTTTTCAACTTCCATTTGCGACGCCTTGTTGCTGTGTCCCATCTCTGGAACATCCTGTCCGTGCTTGTCAATTCCTCTCAGTATTTTATGTTTTTATCACGTGACCCCTATCCTTCCTATCCTTCAGTGTCATTAGTTCGATTTCCATTAACCTCTCTTCGTAGGATATACCCCTTAGCTCTGGGACTAGTCTTGTTGCAAGCTTTTGCACTTACTCAAAATTCTTGACGTACTTGTTCAGGTGTGGGTTCCATACTGCATACGTACACGTTGTACAGAGTTTTGAACAATTCCTTACTCAGTTGTAGACACTATTCTTGGGTTTTCCAGGCTCCCACATGCTGCAGCAGTTATTTGTTTGATGTGCACCTCAGATGTGCTCGGTATTATACTCACCCCAAGAAGCTTTTCTCTGTGTGAGGTTTGCAGTCTTTGACCCCTTAGCCTTCACTCTGTCTGCGGTCTTCTTTGACCTTCCCAATCTTCATGACTTTGTACTTGGTGGTGTTAAACTCCAAGAGCAAGTTGCTGGACCAGGTTTACGGCCTGTCCAGATCCCGTTGTAGTCCTACCTGATTCGCATCTGTTTCAATTTTTTTCATTAACTTCACAAACAGGGGCACTTCTGAATCTATCCCTTCCATCATGTCATTCACATATTCCAGAAACAGCACCGGCCCTAGGACTGACCCCTTGTAGATTCCCGATAGTCACAGGCTCCCACTCTAACACCTCGTCAGGTACCATCACTCTATGTTTCCTTCCTGTCAGGTATTCTCTAATCCATTGCAGTGCCTTTCCTATAATTCCTGCCTTCTCCTCTAGCTTTGCATTAGTCTCTTATGTGGAACTAAGTCGAAAGCTTTACAGTCCAAGAAAATGTAATCTACTCACCCCTCTCTCTTTTATATTATTTCTGTTACCTTGTCGTAAAACTCCAGTTGGTTTGTGGCCCAGGATTTTCGTTCCTTGAAACCATGGTGGTTATCGTTTATAAGCTCATTCCTTTCTAGGTGTTCCACCACCCTTCTCCTGTTAAGCTTCTCCATGACTTCATATTACACATGTCAATGAAACTGGTCTGTAGGCTAATTCAGTCTGTCTGTCTCCTTTCTTAAAAGCTGGGACTACATTTGCTGTCTTCCACACCTCAGGTGTCACCCTGTGTCGATAGATGTATTAAGGTTTGTTGTTAGTGGTACACACAGTGCCTCTCCTCCCTTTCTCAAGACCCATAGAGAGATGTCCGGTCCCACCGCCTTTGAGCTATCTAGTTCACTTAGCAGCCTCTGTACCTCCTCTTCGGTTTTGATACTGCATCTAGCACTTGTTGGTGTACCTCACCATTCCAGTTTTCTGGAGTCTTTTCTATCTCCACTGAAAATGCATCCTTAAATCTGGTGTTGAGCTCTTCACATACTTCTTGGTCGTTTCTTGTGAGCTCTCCTCCTTCCTTCCTCAGCCTGATTACCTGGTCCTTGACTGTTGACTTCCTTGTGATGTGGCTGTATAACAGATTTGGCTTTCGATGCCTTGTCATTTTTGTATTGCCACTGGGCCTCCCTCTTTATCTGTGCTGGCTCGTCAACTAATCTCCTTATTTTCCTTTGTCTTCTTTAATTTTTCCATTCTCTAGTGCACTTAGTTTTTGGCCTCTGTACACCTTTTGGTGACCCATGGGCTCGTTCTGGTCTTCCCAGTGTTTCTGTTACCCTTGGATACGCACCTCTCCTCGGCTTCCTTACATTTTGTTGTCACATATTCCACTATTTCATTTACTGTTTTTGCTATCACTTCTTTTTTTCACTGTACCTCATGCAGGAATTTCCTCATGCCTGTGTAGTCACCTGTTTCATAGCTTCTCTTCTCCCGTCCTACTCGTGTGACTTCACACTCTACTTTTAGCTCAACAATGTATTCGGAGCTCAAGACCAAGTTATCACTAGCTTCGAGGGGCCTTTCATTTGTGATATCCCCATATATATGAGGTATATATGAGGTCCAGCCTTGCTGGTTCATCCTGTCCTCTCTGGTAGTGTCCTTAACATGTTGATGCATGAGGTTTTCCAGTACCACTTCCATCATCTTAGCCCTCCACGTTTGTGGTCCCCAATGTGGCTCCAGGTTTTCCCAGTCACTCTCCTTGTGATTGCAATCGCCAACAACTTTTAACTTAGCCCTACCCAACTCAACTAGTGTATCAACCACTGCGCTGTTGCCCTCATCGTACGCTTGTCTTGGTCTCTTGCTATTCAGTCTTGGGACCCCAGACTGAAATGTTCGTACTGCGTAGTCACTTGATTCCCTTCTGTCCACTCATTCCAACTCCTCAAAACTCCACTGATTTTTTGGTGAACAGTGCAACTCCTCCTCCTGTGTGTGTGTGCGTGGTTGTGTGTGTGTGTGTGTGTGTGTGTGTGTGTGTGTGTGTGTGTGTGTGTGTACTCACCTATTTGTACTCACCTATTTGTGGTTGCAGGGGTCGAGTCTTAGCTCCTGGCCCCGCCTCTTCACCGGTTGCTACTGGGCCCTCTCTCTCCCCGCGCCATGAGCTTTATCAAACCTCGTCTTAAAACTGTGTATGGTTCCTGCCTCCACTACGTCATTTTCTAGGCTATTCCACTGCCTTACAACTCTATGACTGAAGAAATACTTCCTAATATCTCTCTGACTCATTTATGTCTTCAACTTCCAATTGTGGCCTCTTGTTTCTGTGTCCCCTCCCTGGAACATCCTGTCTTTGTCCACCTTGTCTATTCCACGCAGTATTTTATATGTCGTTATCATGTCTCCCCTGACCCTCCTGTCCTCCCGTGTCGTCAGGCCGATTTCCCTTAATCTTTCTTCATAGGACATTCCCCTTAGCTCTGTGTGTGTGTGTGTGTGTGTGTGTACACGTCTATTATTGATTAAAATCCATAACCAATTTATTTTTAAGGCAATAATTATGGTTCTCTAAATCTTTTCTCGTATCATCTCTTTTTTTCATAAAGTTGCTAGAAAAACATTAGGAATTCCAAATACCAGGAAAATCATGTAGAAACTCAATTTAAGATTAGTGCAAAAAATCTTTGTTTTTCTCCCCGGCAGACGTTGTGTTGCAGGTAACAAGGTCACCTACAATCCTGGGCTACAAAAACAAGGCAGGATGACCAGGCCCCTTGTAAGCAATACTCATTATCTTCTCAGCACACATATTTTTGTGTTCCCTCCTTCCCCCTCATCATCCTCACGACTAAACCGGCCAAAAAGTTACCTTTTCACCTCTTTTTTTTTAACATTATGAGGGCAACAAGTGTAATTTCGCTTTCTCTACTAAGTCATCTCCTCATTCGACTGAAGAAGTCTACCGTATACTCGAAACGTTTCAGAAGTCGAGATGTCAAAGTGTGGAACATGTCTCATACTCGTCCCCTTAATTAGTAGTTCTCTGTTTCCTTTTATCGTCTATGTTCACTGTTTATATAATTGTTCTGCTCCCTACCTACTCTGACTTTGTTTACACTTGCCGGTATGTCCTTCGCTTATCCTCTCTTCTCTGCTCCATTATTATTATAATCAAGGGGAAGCGCTAAACCCGGAGGATTATACAGCGCCTGGGGGGGGGGATGTGGAAGGCATTCAGGCTTAATTCGGGGAACTGGAGCACAGATCCAATTCCCTAAATCAAGAGCCCCTCACCAACATCAAGGAACCTTCCTTAAGGGGCCTCTCTGCTCCATATTTCTTCACTTATGCTCCAAGAAAAGGTTCCTGGAGCCTCCCGTTCATCCTTCTGTTTACACACACGTTCCTTGCTCTCCTGTCAAACTGTGTTTATTTATAAACACACTGAGAAACAAATCGCGGAGCAAACGAGAATAAGAAATTAAGCCTTACAACACTGAAAGAGACAAGAGCCAGTGGGAGACATAATCTCGACATATATGATACTTAAAAGACTCGAAAGAGAGGGAAAAGATCCAGACTGTTGGAATGGAAGTGACAGAGTTCACATTATGAAGTCACGACTGGGACCAGAAAGATTAAAAAAAAGACCTGGAAATAACAAGGAAGATAGAGGGGGAAAGGAGGAAGTGGTGGCAATAGTAGCAGTATTTAGTAGTAGTAGTAGTAGTAGTACTAGTAGTAGTAGTAGTAGTATTAGTAGTAGTAGTAGTAGTAGGAGTTGTAGTAGGAGTAGTAGTCGTAAGAGGTAGCAGTTACAAATTAGTCATAGGGATGTAAGACAGTGTTTCTTACATCCAGGATAATCAATAATTGGAAAGTGGAACTGTCTGTATGAGGAAGTAGTGAAATCATATTCTATCCACCGCTTCAAGAGTAGGTACGACAAAGCTCATGAAGCCAGGAAAAAAAGAAAAATATGAGTGCTAGGTGAGTGCTACGTCGCGTTAGCCACTAGACCAGCTAGCCAGTGGCTAACGCGACGGTCTGGAATTTTGAGACTAGCTGATCGCGGGTTCTATCCCCACCCGTGGTATGGTTTGTTTGCAATCGTGTCATTACGATTTCGTGAGTCATACTAGATGAGTATTACTTGGTAAGTTGATAAGACACATGAGCAACAGGTACTCCGAAAAGTTTCGTCTACACAGCAAATTTCTTCAGATAAATGCAGAGGAGGTAGCAGCAGCAGTAGTAATGTAAACACGAGATCAGCAGTCCATCGCCCTCCAGCTCGTAGTTTTGAGGTACTCAGTCACTCAGCCTGTAGAAGAGTTCTGCTCCATAGTCTGGGTAAGTACAACTAGGTCAGTACAACTAGGTCAGTACAACTAGGTCAGTACAACTAGGTCAGTACAACTAGGTAAGTACAACTAGGAAAGTACAACTAGGTCAGTATAACCAGGTAAGTACAACCAGGTCAGTACAACTAGGTAAGTACAACTAGATAAGTACAACTAGGTCAGTACAACTAGGCAAGTACAACTAGGTCAGTACACCTAGGTCAGTACAACTAGGTAATACAACCAGGTCAGTACAACTAGGTAAGTACAACCAGGTCAGTACAACTAGGTAAGTACAACCAGGTCAGTACAACTAGGTCAGTACACCTAGGTCAGTACAACTAGGTAAGTACAACCAGGTCAGTACAACTAGGTAAGTACAACCAGGTCAGTACAACTAGGTAAGTACAACCAGGTCAGTACAACTAGGTCAGTACACCTAGGTCAGTACAACTAGGTAAGTACAACCAGGTCAGTACAACTAGGTAAGTACAACCAGGTCAGTACACCTAGGTCAGTACAACTAGGTAAGTACAACCAGGTCAGTACAACTAGGTAAGTACAACCAGGTCAGTACACCTAGGTCAGTACAACTAGGTAAGTACAACCAGGTCAGTACAACTAGGTAAGTACAACCAGGTCAGTACAACTAGGTAAGTACAACCAGGTCAGTACAACTAGGTCAGTACACCTAGGTCAGTACAACTAGGAAAGTACAACCAGGTCAGTACAACCAGGTAAGTACAACCAGGTCAGTACAACTAGGTAAGTACAACCAGGTCAGTACACCTAGGTCAGTACAACTAGGTAAGTACAACCAGGTCAGTACAACTAGGTAAGTACAACCAGGTCAGTACACCTAGGTCAGTACAACTAGGTAAGTACAACTAGGTCAGTACAACCAGGTAAGTACAACCAGGTCAGTACAACTAGGTAAGTACAACCAGGTCAGTACAACTAGGTAAGTACAACCAGGTCAGTACAACCAGGTCAGTACAACTAGGTCAGTACAACTAGGTCAGTACAACCAGGTAAGTACAACCAGGTCAGTACAACTAGGTCAGTACAACCAGGTAAGTACAACCAGGTCAGTACAACTAGGTAAGTACAACTAGGTCAGTACAACCAGGTAAGTACAACCAGGTCAGTACAACTAGGTAAGTACAACTAGGTCAGTACAACCAGGTAAGTACAACCAGGTCAGTACAACCAGGTAAGTACAACCAGGTCAGTACAACTAGGTAAGTACAACCAGGTCAGTACAACCAGGTAAGTACAACCAGGTCAGTACAACTAGGTCAGTACAACCAGGTAAGTACAACCAGGTCAGTACAACTAGGTAAGTACAACCAGGTCAGTACAACCAGGTAAGTACAACCAGGTCAGTACAACTAGGTCAGTACAACCAGGTAAGTACAACCAGGTCAGTACAACTAGGTCAGTACAACTAGGTCAGTACAACCAGGTAAGTACAACCAGGTCAGTACAACCAGGTAAGTACAACCAGGTCAGTACAACCAGGTCAGTACAACTAGGTCAGTACAACCAGGTAAGTACAACCAGGTCAGTACAACCAGGTCAGTACAACTAGGTCAGTACAACTAGGTAAGTACAACCAGGTCAGTACAACTAGGTCAGTACAACTAGGTCAGTACAACTAGGTAAGTACAACCAGGTCAGTACAACTAGGTAATTACAACTAGGTCAGTACAACTAGGTCAGTCCAACTAGGTAAGTACAACTAGGTAATTACAACTAGGTCAGTACAACTAGGTCAGTCCAACTAGGTCAGTACAACTAGGTAAGTACAACTAGGTCAGTACAACTAGGTAAGTACAACCAGGTCAGTACAACTAGGTAAGTACAACTAGGTCAGTACAACTAGGAAAGTACAACTAGGTCAGTACAACTAGGCAAGTACAACTAGGTCAGTACACCTAGGTCAGTACAACTAGGTCAGTACAACTAGGAAAGTACAACTAGGCCAGTACAACTAGGTCAGTACAACTAGGTCAACTAGATAACTACAACTGGGTCAGTACAACAAGGTAAGGTCAACCAGGTCAGTACAACTAGGTAAGTACAACCAGGTCAGTACAACTAGGTAAGTACAACTAGGTCAGTACAACTAGGTAAGTACAACCAGGTTACCTGGTTACCTGGAGGTTATTCCGGGGATCAACGCCCCCGCGGCCCGGTCCATGACCAGGCCTTCCGGTGGATCAGAGCCTGATCAACCAGGCTGTTACTGTTGGCCGCACGCAGTCCAACGTACGAGCCACAGCCCGGCTGGTCCGGCACTGGCTTTAGGTATCTGTCTAGCTCTCTTGAAGGCAGCCAGGGGTTTATTGGTAATTCCCCTAATGCTTGATGGGAGGCTGTTGAACAGTCTTGGGCCCCGGGCACTTATGTTGTTTTGTCTTAGTGTACCCATGGCGCCCCTACTTTTAATTTGGGGTATTTTGCATCGCCTGCCCAGTCTTTTACTTTCGTAGGGAGTGATTTCTGTGTGCAGATTCGGGACCATTCCT
This sequence comes from Cherax quadricarinatus, assembly GCF_038502225.1. NCBI lineage: Eukaryota > Metazoa > Arthropoda > Malacostraca > Decapoda > Parastacidae > Cherax > Cherax quadricarinatus. The sequence goes on along the minus strand of NC_091297.1, from coordinate 36,807,157 downwards.
TCCAGGATTTTCCAAGTGTAGATTATGATATATCTCTCCCTCCTGCGTTCCAACGAGCACAAGTCAAGTGCTTCCAAGCGTTCCCCGTAGTTAAGGTGCTTGACAGAACTTATACGTGCAGTAAAGAATCTCTGTACACTCTCTAGATCTGCAATTTCACCTGCTTTGAATGGAGATGTTAATGTACAGCAGTATTCCAGCCTAGAGAGAACAAGTGATTTGAAAAGGATCATCATTGGCTTGGCATCTCTCGTTTTGAACGTTCTCATTATCCATCCTATCATTTTCTTTGCACTTGTGATCGTGGCACTGTTGTGATCCTTGAAAGTGAGATCCTCAGACATTACTACTCTCAGGTCCCTTACATTATTTTTCCGCTCTATTGTATGGCCGGAGTCAGTAGTATACTCTGTTCTAGTTATTATCTCCTCCAGTTTTCCATAACGGAGTAGTTGGAATTTGTCCTCATTGAACATCATATTGTTTACCGTTGCCCACTGGAAAACTTTGTTTATATCTTCTTGGAGGTTAACCGCGTCCTCAGCAGATGACAGCCTCATGCTGATCCTAGTATCATCCGCAAAGGATGATACGGTGCTGTGATGTATATCTCTGTCTATGTCTGATATGAGGATAAGGAATAAGATGGGGGCGAGTACTGCGCCATGTGGAACAGAGCTCTTCACTATGGCAGCCTCCGATTTAACTCTGTTGACCACTACTCTTTGTGCTCGATTTGTTAGGAAGTTGAAGATCCATCTCCCCACTTTCCCAGTTACTCCTTTAGCACGTATTTTGAGCGCTGGTACCCCATGAACGCATTTGTCAAACGCTTTTGCAAAGTCTGTGTATATTACATCTGCAATACAACTAGGTAAGTGTAACTAGGTCAGTACGACTAGATAAGTACAAATGGGTCAGTACAACAAGGTAAATTCAACCAGGCCAGTACAACTAGGTAAGTACAACTAGGTAAGTACAACTAGATAAGTACAACTAGGTCAGTACAATTAGGTAAGTACAACTAGGTAAGTACAACTAGGTCAGTACAATTAGGTAAGTACAACTAGGACAGTACAACTAGGTAAGTACAACTAGGTGAGTACAACTAGGTAAGTACAACTAGGTGAGTACAACTAGGTAAGTACAACTAGGTCAGTACAATTAGGTAAGTACAACTAGGTAAGTACAACTAGGTCAGTACAATTAGGTAAGTACAACTAGGACAGTACAACTAGGTAAGTACAACTAGGTGAGTACAACTAGGTAAGTACAACTAGGTCAGTACAATTAGGTAAGTACAACTAGGTAAGTACAACTAGGTAAGTACAACTAGGTAAGTACAACTAGGTCAGTACAACTAGGTAAGTACAACTAGGTATGTACAACTAGATCAGTACAACTAGGTAAGTACAACTAGGTAAGTACAACTAGGTCAGTACAACTAGGTAAGTACATCTAGGTCAGTACAACTAGGCAAGTACAACTAGGTAAGTACAACTAGGCCAGTACAACTACCTAAGTACAACTAGGTCAGTACACCTAGGCCAGTACAACTAGGTAAGTACAACTAGGTAAGTACAACTAGGTAAGTACAACTAGGTAAGTACAACTAGGTCAGTACAACTACCTAAGTACAACTAGGTCAGTACAACTAGGAAAGTACAACTAGGTAAGTACAACTAGGTCAGTATATACTCTTGAGGTGACTGTTCCCCGGAGGGGATGTACTCTGAAGGGCCTGTACTCCTTAGGTGACTGTACTCTGGAAGTGACTGTACTCTGGAGGGGACTGTACTTTGGAGGTTACTGTACCCTGAAGGTAAGTGTACTCTGGAGGGGATGTGTAGACCAAGTGTTTACATTAAAGCATAGAAGTATACAATATTTAGACAAGAGCAAGTTTTCACTGTATTTATGGATTTATAGAAGACAAATGATAGGGCGAATAGGGAAGCAATATGGCAGATGTTGCAAGAGTATGGAATAGTTGGTTAATTACTGAATACTGCTACGAGATTTAATGAGGACAGTGAGGCTCAGGTTAGGATATATAGGAGAGAGGGAAAGTATTTTCCATTAAAAGTAGTCCTTAGACAAGGATGCCTGATGTCACCATGGTTGTTTAGCTTACTTATAGATGGGATGGCAAAAAATAAAAGTGTATGCTAGGGTGTTAGGGAGAGGTGTGGGATTAAAATATGTGGAATCTAATACCAAGACGGAGTTGCCACTTTTGCTTTTTGCCGATGTCACGGTGATTTTGAGATATTCTGAAGAAAAGTTACAAAGATTGGTGAACGAATATTTGAGGGTATGTAAAAGAAGGAAGTTTAAGGTGAACGTAGGAAAGAGCAAGTTGATGAGGGTAACAAATGATTTAGGTATGGAAGATTTTATAACAAACTAGGAGGGAGTATGGAGAAAATGAATGTGTTCAGATATCTGGGAGTGGATTCGTCGACGGATGTGTATGAAAAACTAGGTGAACAATAGAAATGATGAAGGAAAAAGATGAATGGTGCACTGAGGAATCTGTGGAGAGAAAAAGGGCAATGTACGAGAGTAAAGTGGTACTAACGTTCTTATATGAATGTGAAACATGGGTGGTGAATGTTGCAGCGAGGAGGAGGCTGCAGGCACTGGAGATGTCTTGTCCGAGGGCAATGTGTGGAGTAAATATTATGCAAAGAATTCGTACCCTGGAGATTAGAAGGCGAGGAGTTAAAAAAAAGTATCATCCGTAGGGCTGAGGAGGGGTTGTTAAGGTAGTATGAACATATAGAGAGGATGGAGCAAAACTGGATGACTTGGAAGGCGTGAGAATCTGCAGTGGAGGGAAGGCGCGGTAGAGGCCATCCTAGGAAATGTTGGGGAGCAAAGGAGGTTATGCATCCAACAGGAGTACATGAACACGTTAGACAAGAGAGTGAGTGGAGACAAGTGTTTTTCTGACTTGAGGGCTGTTGGATTGTGAACAAGTTAACATTTATGAAAGGATTCAGAAAAAACAGTTAGCCGGACTTGAGTCCTGGAGGTGGAAAGTAAATTGCCTGCACTCTGAAGGAGTGGGGATATTTGCAGGTTGGAGTGGCATCTGATGGAGTGAGTGATTGTGAAAGCATTTTTTTTCTGGTGACCTTACCATGGTGGGAAATGGCCAGCATGTTACAATAATAATAATTACAATAATAATAATAATAATAATAATAATAATAATAATAATAATAATAATAATAATAATAATAATAATATTATTATTATTATTATTATTATTATTATTATTATTATTATTATTATTATTATTATTATTATTATTATTATTATTACACTTGTCCTTCAAGGTAACTTTCTGAGAATTCCACTTGACAAACACTGCATGAAACTGACCAAAAAAATGGCCAATTGATTTAAAAAACCTATATTTTACCTTCCATTTGCGTCTAAAAATTTGACATTCGGCAATCATAGATGATAGATTGCGTAATTTCGGGGAGAAACGATTATAGGATTATTCATTTAGATCAACAATATTTACCTTGTAATTATTAATATCATGCTAATTCACCTTTGACAGGAACGCTGGATAATTCCTCTGGAGAAAAATGCTTGGATTGGGATACCCCAAAAAAATGTTAATTCGTCTGTCTGCTTGAAATTATGGACTTAGAATTACCTTTTGTTTGTTTGTTTGTTTGCTTGTTTGTGTATGTGTGTGTGTGTGTGTGTGTGTGTATGTGTGTGTGTGTGTGTGTGTGTGTGTGCGCGCTCCCCTATTTGTACTCACCTATTTGTGGTTGCAGGGGTCGATTCATAGCTCCTGGCCCCGCTTCTTCACTGGTTGCTACTAGGTCCTCTCCCTGCTCCATGAGCTTTATCAAACCTCGTCTTAAAACTATGTATGGTTCCCGCCTCCACTACGTCACTTTCTAGGCTATTCCACGGCCTGACTACTCTATGACTGACGAAATACTTCCTAACATCCCTTTGACTCATCTGAGTCTTCAACTTCCAATTGTGACCTCTTGTGTCTGTGTCCCATCTCTGGAACATCCTGTCTTTGTCCACCTTGTCTATTCTGCGCAGTATTTTATATGTTATCATGTCTCCCCTGACCCTCCTGTCCTCCAGTGTCGTCACGCCGATTTCCCTGAACCTTTCTTCTTAGTACAATCTCCTTAGCTCTGGGACTAGTCTTGTTGCAAACCTTTGCACTTTCTCTAATTTCTTGACGTGCTTGACCAGGTGTGGGTTCCAAACTGGTGCTGCATATTCCAGTATGGGCCTGACGTAAATGGTGTACAGAGTCTTGAACGATTCCTTAGTGAGGTATCGGAACGCTATCCTTAGGTTTGCCAGACGCCCGTATGCTGCAGCAGTTATCTGATTGATGTGCGCCTCAGATGTGCTCGGTGTTATACTGACCCCCAGATCTTTTTCCTTGAGTGAGGTTTGCAGTCTTTGGCCACCTAGACTATACTGTGTCTGCGGTCTTCTTTGCCCTTCCCCAGTCTTCATGACTTTGCATTTGGCAGGGTTAAACTCAAGGAGCCAGTTGCTGGACCAGGCTTGTAACCTGTCCAGGTCTCTTTGTAGTCCTGCCTGATCCTCGACCGATTTGATTCTCCTCATTAACTTTACATCATCTGCAAACAAGGACACTTCTGAGTCTATCCCTTCCGTTATGTCATTCACATATACCAAAAACAGGACAGGTCCTAGGACTGACCCCTGTGGAACCCCGCTTGTCACAGGCGCTCACTCTGACTCGTCGTCACGAACCATGACTCGTTGTTGCCTCCCTGTGCCTTTCCTGTTATGTGTGCCTGATCCTCTAGCTTTTACAGCAACCTCTTGTGAGGAACTGTGTCGATGGCCTTCTTGCAGTCCGAGAAAATGCAGTCTATCCACCCCTCTCTCTCGTGTCTTACTTCTGTCACCTTGTCATAAAACTCCAGTAGATTTGTGACAGGATTTTCCTTCCCTGAAACCGTGCTGGTTGTCGATTATACACTTAATTTTTTCCAGGTACTCCACCACTCTCCTCCTGTTGATCTTCTCCATGACTTTGCATACTATACACGTCAGTGACACAGGTCTACAGTTTAATGCCTTATGTCTGTCTCCTTTTTCAAAAATTGGGACTTCCATACCTCAGGGAGTTGCCCAGTTTTACTGGATGTGTTGAAGATCTTTGTTAATGGCACACACAGCATCTCTGCTCCCTCTCTAAGGACCTACAGAGAGATGTTGTCTGGTCTCCCCGCCTTTGAGGTGTCAAGTTCACATAGCAGCTTCTTCACCTCCTCCATGGTTATGTGTACCTCATCCAGCACTTGCTGGTGTACCTCCCTGTTCTGATTTCCTGGAGTCCTACCGGTTTGCACTGTAAATACTTCTTTAAATCTTGTATTGAACTCCTCACATACCTCTTGGCCGTTTCTTGTGAATTCCTCATCACCCTTCCTCAGTCTGATTACCTGCTCCTTGACTGTTGTTTTCCTCCTGATGTGGCTATACAACAGCTTCGGGTCAGTCTTGACTTTCGATGCTTTGTCATTTTCATATTGTCTCTGAGCCTCCCTTCTTATCGTTTCTGGCTCTTCGGCTAATCTCTTTATTTTCCTGAGTTCTTTGTCTTCTTTACCTTTTCCATTCTCTAGTACACCTAGTTTTTGCCTCCCTACACCTTTGGGTGAACCAAGGACTCCTCTTCTTCCCATTATTTCTGTTTCCCTAGGGAACAAACCTCTTCTCTGCCTCCTTGCATTTTGTTGTCACATAGTCCATCATTTCTTGTTCTGGTTTTCCTGTCAGTTCCCTCTCCCACTGAATGTCTTGCAGGAAGTTCCTCATGCTTGAGTAGTCCCCCCTTTTGTAGTTTGGTTTTTCCCATCTTATTCCTGCTACTCTCTCCACTTGAAGCTCAACTATGTAGTCAAAGCACAGAACCACATGATCACTAGCTCCTATGGGCCTTTCATACTTGATATCCTCGATGTCCGAACTACTCAAGGTGAATACAAGGTCCAGTCTTGCTGGATCATCCTCACCTTTCTCTCTGGTAGTGTCTCTAACATGTTGATGCATGAGGTTTTCCAGTACCACATCCATCATCTTGGCTTTCCATGTTTTGGGGCCCCCCATTGGGCTCCAGGTTTTCCCAGTCAATCTCCTTGTGATTGAAATCACTCATAACTAGTAACTTTGTTCCCCCCATGTGAGCTCTTTTGGCCGCCTCGGCTAGTGCGTCGACCATTGCTCTGTTGCTCTCATCGTATTCTTCTCTTGGCCTCCTGCAGTTCTGTGGCAGGTTCAAACATTATTGCAATTATCACCTTATGGCCCTCAGATTGGACTGTTCCTACTAAGTAGTCCCTTTCGCCCGTGCCAACCATTCCTTTCATTTTCTCAAAACCCCACTGGTTTTTAATGAGCAGTGCAACTCCTCCCCCTCTCCTCCCTCTGTCTTTCCTGAGGATTTGATATCCAGGTGGAAAGATTGCATCTGTTATCATCTTGGTGAGCTTTGTTTCTGTTAGTTCTATTATGACTGGGGATGCCTCCTTGATTCTTTCATGCCACTCCTCACATTTATTTGTTATTCCATCTGCATTTGTATACCACACCTTGAACTTCTTTTCCAAGACTGTGGTCTGGGGGGTACATTGGGATTGGGGAAGTGGGAGACCTGATAAGGAACTATGGGTGGTTGCTGTGGGGGTGGAGTTTGTAATGAGGTGGGTGGGGGCATTGGGTATTGCATGGGTATTTTAGGTTAGAGTGTTTGGTTGCACTAGAGTTGTCCTGGTTGGGGGGCTTCTGTAGGTAGTGGTGAAGGAGGCTGTATTTGATCTTCTTCCTAAGTCTGGGATGTCCTGTTCGTCTCCATCTCAATCTTCTCCTCTGTGTGTGTGTGTGTGTGTGTGTGTGTGTGTGTGTGTGTGTGTGTGTGTGTGTGTGTGTGTGTGTGTGTGTGTGTGTGTGTGTGTGTGTGTGTGTGGATTTTGGTTGTCCCTGTTTTATAGGGAGGGTTTTAATTTACATATAATACTGGTAAGCCTTAATCGATGAGATTCTGGGAGAACGGATTCTATGGGCTTGGTTACGGAAGTGTTCGCCAGCGCCCACACCTTTCTTGACCAGCCCTCTCAGCTATGATAATCTCCCTCCATAGCTATATTGATCTCTTCTCACAGATACATCTATCATCTTGCAGAGCTAGAATTTCCAGCTGTTCTTATCAGTTCCCACAGCTACCGCCCCTCCAAACAACTCACTACACACCCACAAGAAGTACATTAATTCTCAACCACTGGAGAGCAATAGAAATCTTCCAACCTTACACTCAAATTGCCAGAACAAGTGGTAGTACAGTAAGACAGAGAGAACTATCTTAATCTGGCACACTAATGTGGAAGCAAACAAGAGGAGTGAAATCAAAGAAAGGGTGGCAAAGTATGCCGGTTATTACAGACTTCACAGAAACGAAATTAACAGAGAAAACATTTGATGCAATACTCCTTGTTGGGTACTAAATTATGACGAACAAACACAGAAATAAAGCCAGGGAGGAAGGAATCAGTGGAGGTTTGAATAAATGAGTGAGAGGAGAAGAAAGTGCATATAATGACCACAATTCCTCAGCTGAAGGCACAAAACCTGGGCAGCAGTGCCAAGCAACAGTTGGGTTATGGTAGTCTCCATTTATAAGATGACAAAGAGAGTCAACAGTGCCATAGCAAAACTAGTGATAATTGGAGACCGTAGCCAAAAAGAAATAAAATGGAAAAAATAGAACCCACAATGAGACTGGATAACACCAACGTAACAGAAGTTCAGAAGCTGCTAAGCGATTTTGATACATCAAAAGCTGTAAGACATAAGACGACGTCTTATGTCTTGTAGCTTTTGAGAAGGAACAGAGGAAGAATGTGAACCGCTAATTTAAAAAAAATATACGTCTCACGAAATCGAAATAACACTCGTAATACCGACAATGTGGAAGTTACACATTGTTGTTTATGGACGACTTGTCTTCTTAATAAGACGCCATAACCAGCATTGTGTGTCTCATTTACATACTGACACATTTAATTGAATAATAGCTTGGTAAATCACATATCCATTGAACACTGAGGAAGATTAATGTGAGGTCACAGAGTATTCGTCAGTCCAAGTTGTTCACTAAACGTCACATTAACTTTGGTAGACAGAAAGAAAAACGTGCCGTCAGTAATTAGTATTTCTAGAACGTTTTACTAGAAGACAAACATAATCGAATTGAAATGAAATATGCTTCATTAATTCATCAATTTTACAATGACAAATAATTGCCTATGGTTTCAGGCTCGCTTCACCGCTCCTCAAAACTACTGAGCAGAAGGATACAAATAAATTATGGCTATGGACTGAGCCGATCCTGCCTAAAACGATGCGGTATTGTTTGTGATGTATGTAAACTACATACGAGATGAGATTAGAATCCTTCGAATTCTGTTTTTCCGCGTTGTATAACTAAGGTATAAAATAAATACCAGAGAAGACAGAGAAGAGATACAAGAAGACTTGAACCAGCTGCGAGACTGGTCAGACAGGTGGCTATTAGACTGCAACCACAGCAAGTGTTGGGTGATAAAACAGTGATGAAAGAGGGAAGGGGAACCAGGGTACACGACACATGTACTCACTTCTCACCTTCCAGTTTATGACGTTCAGTTTGTGTACTAACAGAGACACGTACATGTGTTCCTTTGTCAGGCATTCTCTGCTATGATTTTGTTGCCTCTCAGATGAACATCAAGAACTTGGTGATATGATGATGTAATCAATGATGGAAATGGAGGGTTCGCGAGAATACGGAGTTTGCATATTTCTTAATTTCCCAAGCTTATGTACTTATCTCTTAAAATACATTTCCACCACCGGCTATAAAAGTAGGGAAATGAGAGAGAAGACAGGATAAAGAATACGTACCCTAGGAGGTACAAACCTCGGACAAGCAAACCTAGTTATTAATAACACCAAAGATGCCACCACAGGTACAAAGATGCCACCACAGGTACAAAGATGCCACCACAGGTACAAAGATGCCACCACAGGTACAAATATGCCACCACAGGTACAAAGATGCCACCACAGGTACAAAGATGCCACCACAGGTACAAAGATGCCACCGCAGGTACAAAGATGCCACCACAGGTACAAAGATGCCACCACAGGTACAAAGATGCCACCACAGGTACAAAGATGCCACCGCAGGTACAAAGATGCCACCACAGGTACAAAGATGCCACCACAGGTACAAAGATGCCACCACAGGTACAAAGATGCCACCACAGGTACAAAGATGCCACCACAGGTACAAAGATGCCACCACAGGTACAAAGATGCCACCGCAGGTACAAAGATGCCACCACAGGTACAAAGATGCCACCACAGGTACAAAGATGCCACCACAGGTACAAAGATGCCACCGCAGGTACAAAGATGCCACCACAGGTACAAAGATGCCACCACAGGTACAAAGATGCCACCACAGGTACAAAGATGCCACCGCAGGTACAAAGATGCCACCACAGGTACAAAGATGCCACCACAGGTACAGAGATGCCACCGCAGGTACAAAGATGCCACCACAGGTACAAAGATGCCATCGCAGGTACAAAGATGCCACCGCAGGTACAAAGATGCCACCACAGGTACAAAGATGCCACCGCAGGTACAAAGATGCCACCACAGGTACAAAGATGCCACCACAGGTACAGAGATGCCACCGCAGGTACAAAGATGCCACCACAGGTACAAATATGCCACCGCAGGTACAAAGATGCCACCACAGGTACAAAGATGCCACCACAGGTACAAATATGCCACCGCAGGTACAAAGATGCCACCGCAGGTACAAAGATGCCACCACAGGTACAGAGATGCCACCGCAGGTACAAAGATGCCACCGCAGGTACAAAGATGCCACCGATGGTATACGTCAGGTGAAGACCCGAAGCGGCACATGTGCATCTTGTCAAACGCATGAATGGCATGCAGTTACATACCTCAGCAAATACACGTGTATAGAAGACCACACCAAGAAGACCTGTATGGCAAGACCACAACAAGAAGACCTGTATGGCAAGACCACAACAAGAAGACCTGTATGGAAGACCACACCAAGAAGACCTGTATGGCAAGACCACAACAAGAAGACCTGTATGGCAAGACCACAACAAGAAGACCTGTATGGCAAGACCACAACAAGAAGACCTGTATGGCAAGACCACAACAAGAAGACCTGTATGGCAAGACCACAACAAGAAGACCAGTATGGAAGTCCACAACAAGAAGACCTGTATGGCAAGACCACAACAAGAAGACCAGTATGGAAGACCACACCAAGAAGACCAGTATGGCAAGACCACACCAAGAAGACCAGTATGGAAGACCACACCAAGAAGACCAGTATGGCAAGACCACACCAAGAAGACCAGTATGGAAGACCACACCAAGAAGACCTGTATGGCAAGACCACAACAAGAAGACCAGTATAGCAAGACCACAACAAGAAGACCTGTATGGCAAGACCACAACAAGAAGACCTGTATGGCAAGACCACAACAAGAAGACCAGTATAGCAAGACCACAACAAGAAGACCAGTATAGCAAGACCACAACAAGAAGACCTGTATGGCAAGACCACAACAAGAAGACCAGTATGGCAAGACCACAACAAGAAGACCAGTATGGCAAGACCACAACAAGAAGACCTGTATGGCAAGACCACAACAAGAAGACCTGTATGGCAAGACCACAACAAGAAGACCTGTATGGCAAGACCACAACAAGAAGACCTGTATGGCAAGACCACAACAAGAAGACCTGTATGGCAAGACCACAACAAGAAGACCTGTATGGCAAGACCACAACAAGAAGACCAGTATGGCAAGACCACAACAAGAAGACCAGTATAGCAAGACCACAACAAGAAGACCTGTATGGCAAGACCACAACAAGAAGACCTGTATGGCAAGACCACAACAAGAAGACCAGTATGGCAAGACCACAACAAGAAGACCAGTATGGCAAGACCACAACAAGAAGACCTGTATGGCAAGACCACAACAAGAAGACCTGTATGGCAAGACCACAACAAGAAGACCTGTATGGCAAGACCACAACAAGAAGACCTGTATGGCAAGACCACAACAAGAAGACCTGTATGGCAAGACCACAACAAGAAGACCTGTATGGCAAGACCACAACAAGAAGACCTGTATGGCAAGACCACAACAAGAAGACCTGTATGGCAAGACCACAACAAGAAGACCAGTATGGCAAGACCACAACAAGAAGACCAGTATAGCAAGACCACAACAAGAAGACCTGTATGGCAAGACCACAACAAGAAGACCTGTATGGCAAGACCACAACAAGAAGACCAGTATAGCAAGACCACAACAAGAAGACCTGTATGGCAAGACCACAACAAGAAGACCTGTATGGCAAGACCACAACAAGAAGACCAGTATAGCAAGACCACAACAAGAAGACCAGTATAGCAAGACCACAACAAGAAGACCAGTATGGCAAGACCACAACAAGAAGACCAGTATAGCAAGACCACAACAAGAAGACCTGTATGGCAAGACCACAACAAGAAGACCTGTATGGCAAGACCACAACAAGAAGACCAGTATAGCAAGACCACAACAAGAAGACCTGTATGGCAAGACCACAACAAGAAGACCTGTATGGCAAGACCACAACAAGAAGACCAGTATAGCAAGACCACAACAAGAAGACCAGTATAGCAAGACCACAACAAGAAGACCTGTATGGCAAGACCACAACAAGAAGACCAGTATGGCAAGACCACAACAAGAAGACCTGTATGGCAAGACCACAACAAGAAGACCTGTATGGCAAGACCACAACAAGAAGACCTGTATGGCAAGACCACAACAAGAAGACCTGTATGGCAAGACCACAACAAGAAGACCTGTATGGCAAGACCACCACCGCTGAATCATCCTCTTGGAAATCATCTCCAGAAATTAGAGAGAATCCAGAGACTCACTGTAAAACTGAACCTCTACGTATCGACGGCACCTGTGACCAGCTACTTTGATCAAAGTCCGCGAAGTAACGGTAACCACTGTGACGACTGCTGGGAACAGGTACACAGGAGTTGAACAGGTACGCAGGAGCTGGGAACAGGTACACAGGAGCTGAACAGGTACACAGGAGCTGGGAACATGTACACAGGAGCTTAGACCAGGTACACAGGAGCTGAACAGGTGCACACAGGAGCTGAATAGGTACACAGGAGCTGGGAACAGGTACACAGGAGCAGAGAATCGGTACACGGGAGCTGGGAACAGTCACACAGGTGCTGGGAACAGGTGCACAATAGCTGGGAACAGGTACACAGGAGCTGGGAACAGGAAAACAGAAGCTATGAACAGGTACATAGGAGGTGATAATAGATCCATAGGAACTGGGAACAGGTACACAGGAGCTGGAAACAATCGCACAGGGGTTGGGAACAGGTACACAATGGCTGAGAACAGGTACACAGGAGCTGGGAACAGGAACACAGGTGCTATGAACAGGTACAAAGCAGGTGATAATAGGTACACAGGAGCTGGGAACAGCTACACAGGAGCTGAGAACAGTCACATAAGAGCTGGGAACAGGTACACAGGAGCTGGGAACAGCTACACAAGAGCTGGGAACAGGTACACAGGAGCTGGGAACAGCTACACAAGAGCTGGGAACAGGTACACAGGAACTGGGAACAGGAACACAGGAGCTATGAACAGGTACAAAGGAGGTGATAATAGGTACACAGGAGCTTAGAACAATCACACAGGAGCTGGGAACAGGTATACAGGAGCTGAGAACAATCACAAAGGAGGTGGGAACAGGTACACAGGAGCTGGGAACGGGCACACAGGGGCTGAGAACAAGTACACAGGTGGTGGGAACATGTACACAACAGCTGAGAACAGGTACACAGGAGCTGGGAACAGGAGCTATGAGCAGGTACATAGGAGGTGATACTAGGTACACAGTAGTTGGGAACAGGTACACAGGAGCTGGGAACAATCACACAGAAGCTGGGAACAGATACACAGGACCTGAAAACAGTCACAAAGGAGTTGGAAACAGGTACACAGGTGCTGAGAACAGTCACACTGGAGCTGGAAACAGGTACACAGGAGCGGAGAACAGTCACACAGGAGTTGGAAACAGGTACACAGGAGCGGAGAACAGTCACACAGGAGCTGGAAACAGGTACACAGGATGTAATAATAGGTACACAGGAGGTGAGGTGTGTGTGAGGAAGGTGGACTGGACTCGTCAAGTACTGGTTTCTTGCTTCACCACCAACCCACCAACCCATCCACCCACAAACCCACCAACCCACCCACCCATCCACCCACCAACCCACCTACAAGGCCCACCAATTCACCTTCCTCCCCTGACGCTGTACCCGCCCAGGGAGAGCAGGAAGGAAGGACGGGGTGCAGGAGGCGAAGGCGGAAGAGAAGGAGGAATGAGGGAGGGAAGATGAGGGAATGTTATGTCCGCACGAAGAGGAGGAGGGATAGGAGGAGGAAGGAGGGGATGAAGGAGGTGGAGGAAGGAGGGGGAGGAAGGAGGGGGAGGAATTAGGGAGACGAAGGAGGGGGAGGAAGGAGGGGGAGGAAGGAGGGGGAGGAAGGAGGGGGAGGAAGGAGGGGGAGGAAGGAGGGGAGGAAGGAGGGGGAGGAAGGAGGGGGAGGAAGGGGATAAAAATTCTCCATTTTGTAGACAAGTCTACTTAAGAGGATGAGTAAATGATCACCATTTTAATGTTCCCCCTCCACCTTCCCTCCTCTCCCCTCCCCTCCCCTTCCCTCCCCTCCTCTCCCCTCCCCTGTACTTACTGGAGCAACACACTTCATCTTGACTTCCTCATCACTTTACTGGAGCAAAACACTTCAGGTTGACTACGTTCATTACACTATTTAACAATGATTTCAATTCACCTTTAAAAAAAAAATAGTGTTTCTAACTAATTCTGAGACGCTGAGTTCAAATCTCAATTTAGTTTTGTTCCAGCACGCACGATGACCGACTCCACCAAGACAGCCATCATAGAATATATATATTCATGGGGTCCGGTCAGCCATCAAAGTGATCGTTATGTTTCCAAAACATCTGTTCTGTCATGGCTGTCTTGGTGGAGTCGTTCATTTTATGTTTGGGGTTAAAAGATAAAGAATCTAACACAAAGTGGTAGTTGTCACAGTTGCTCTTTGCTGATAACACTGTGCTTTTGGGAGATTCTGAAGAGAAGTTGCAGAGGTTGGTGGATGAATTTGGTAGGGTATGTTAAAGAAGAAAATTAAAAGTGAATATAGGAAAGAGTAAGGTGATAAGGAAAAAACAAAAATTAGGTGACGAAAAATTGGATATCAGATTGGAGGGAAAGAGTATGGAGGAGGTGTATGTATTCAGATATTTAGGTGTGGACGTATGAGCAGTTGGGTCTGAAAGATGAGGTGAATCATAGAATTGATGAGGGAAAAAGGATGAGGGGTGCACTTAGAGTCTGTGGAGTCAAAGAACTTTGTCCGTGGAAGCAAAGAGGGGAATGTATGAGAGTATAGCTGTACCAACACTCTTATATGGGTGTGAAGCACGGGTGATGAATGTTACAACAAGGAGAAGGCTGGAGACAGTGAAGATGTCATGTCTGAGGGCAATGTGTGGTGCGAATATGATGCAGAGAATTCGTAGTTTGGAAATTAGGACGAGGTGAAGGATTACCAAAATTATTCTCCAGAGGGCTGAGGAGGGGTTATTGAGGTGGTTCAGACATATAGAGAGGATGGAACAAAATAGAATGACTTCGGGGGTGAATAAATCTGTAGTGGAGGGAAGGCAGGGTAGGGGTCGGCCTAAGAAAGGTTGGAGAGAGGGGGTAAAGGAGATTTTGTGTGCGAGGGGCTCGGACTTCCAGCAAGCATGCGTGAGTGTATTTGATAGGAGTGAATGAAGACAAATGGTTTTTATTACTTGAAGTGCTGTTGGAGTGTGAGCAAAGTAACATTAATGAAGGGATTCAGGGAAACCGGCAGGCCGGACTTGAGTCCTGGAGATGGGAAGTACAGTGCCGGCACTCTGAAGGAGGGGTTTTAATGTTGCAGTTTATAACTGTTGTGTAACCGTGCCTCTGGCAAGACAGTGATGGAGTAAATGATGATGAAAGTTTTTCTTTTTCGGGCCACCCTGCCTTGGTGGGAATCGGCCGATGTGTTAATAAAATTATATATATATATATATATATATATATATATATATATATATATATATATATATATATATATATATATATATATATATATATATATATATATACAGAAAATGCCCATGATTATTAGGAAATATATATCATGTTTTTCTCCATCTTGAAATAGCCACGTTCAAATTCATGATCAGATCGTCAAAATTAGTGTAAATAACCAATTTGGTTTCTGAACTGGAAAAAAAAGATCAGTTTTGTTGGTGAGTCTCATCTTCATAAATGATACTCGTCGTAAGTGACAGAATATGACAGGAAAAAGTTCACCCTGTGCTAAGGAAAGTGACAGAGAAAGCTCTCCCTGTCTGTTGGAATGTCTTTCCCACTACAGTGTAATTATGCGTGTAGAGAGTTATGTTTTCTAAAAGACATATAGCCAATCTATAAACACAAAAATTTGACAGTGAGACATTGAAACCCTGAGGAGACAGTGAGACGTGAGACTGTTTAAGACACACTAAGACAGTGAGACAGACAGGTACTGAAACGTTGAGAAGAGAGATAGTGAGACAATGAGATAGGGAGACACGCAGTGAGACACTATAACACTGAGACATAGAGACAGTGATATGCAGAGACACAAATAAACTGAGACAATGAGAAGCACTGAAATAGACACACTGACGCACAAACAGTCACACACAAAAACACACTGACATACACAAACATACTCACATAAACAAACACACTGACACACAAACACACTGACACACACAAACGCACTGAGAGACACACAGACACACTCATATAACAACAATCAGCATAATGAAAAAAAAATGGATTTCTCATATTTTTGCTTCACGTTTTGTCGTACGCGTTTTAGAGCATTTTCAGATTTCATTACAAAGATTAAATATTTGGTTTAAAAGCCTCACCAATATTAAGCAGAAACGTGTCTGAACATGAGATGAGGGGAGTGTAGGTAGATTGCTACTAGGCTGCCATAGGTTGAGGGGAGTGTAGGTAGATTGCTGCTAGGCTGCCATAGGTTGAGGGGAGTGTAGGTAGATTGCTGCTAGGCTGCCATAGGTTGAGGGGAGTGTAGGTAGATTGCTGCTAGGCTGCCATAGGTTGAGGGGAGTGTAGGTAGATTGCTGCTGCTAGGCTGCCATAGGTTGAGGGGAGTGTAGGTAGATTGCTGCTAGGCTGCCATAGGTTGAGGGGAGTGTAGGTAGATTGCTGCTAGGCTGCCATAGGTTGAGGGGAGTGTAGGTAGATTGCTGCTAGGCTGCCATAGGTTGAGGGGAGTGTAGGTAGATTGCTGCTAGGCTGCCATAGGTTGAGGGGAGTGTAGGTAGATTGCTGCTAGGCTGCCATAGGTTGAGGGGAGTGTAGGTAGATTGCTGCTAGGCTGCCATAGGTTGAGGGGAGTGTAGGTAGATTGCTGCTAGGCTGCCATAGGTTGAGGGGAGTGTAGGTAGATTGCTGCTAGGCTGCCATAGGTTGAGGGGAGTGTAGGTAGATTGCTGCTAGGCTGCCATAGGTTGAGGGGAGTGTAGGTAGATTGCTGCTAGGCTGCCATAGGTTGAGGGGAGTGTAGGTAGATTGCTGCTAGGCTGCCATAGGTTGAGGGGAGTGTAGGTAGATTGCTGCTAGGCTGCCATAGGTTGAGGGGAGTGTAGGTAGATTGCTGCTAGGCTGCCATAGGTTGAGGGGAGTGTAGGTAGATTGCTGCTAGGCTGCCATAGGTTGAGGGGAGTGTAGGTAGATTGCTGCTAGGCTGCCATAGGTTGAGGGGAGTGTAGGTAGATTGCTGCTAGGCTGCCATAGGTTGAGGGGAGTGTAGGTAGATTGCTGATAGGCTGCCATAGGTTGAGGGGAGTGTAGGTAGATTGCTGATAGGCTGCCATAGGTTGAGGGGAGTGTAGGTAGATTGCTGATAGGCTTCCATAGGTTGAGGGGAGTGTAGGTAGATTGCTGATAGGCTGCCATAGGTTGAGGGGAGTGTAGGTAGATTGCTGATAGGCTGCCATAGGTTGAGGGGAGTGTAGGTAGATTGCTACTAGGCTGCCATAGGTTGAGGGGAGTGTAGGTAGATTGCTGCTAGGCTGCCATAGGTTGAGGGGAGTGTAGGTAGATTGCTGCTAGGCTGCCATAGGTTGAGGGGAGTGTAGGTAGATTGCTGCTAGGCTGCCATAGGTTGAGGGGAGTGTAGGTAGATTGCTACTAGACTGCCATAGGTTGAGGGGAGTGTAGGTAGATTGCTACTAGACTGCCATAGGTTGAGGGGAGTGTAAGAATATTGCTACTAGACTGCCATAGGTTGAGGGGAGTGCAGGATGATTGCTGATAGGCTGCCATAGGTTGAGGGGAGTGTAGGAAGATTGCTACTAGACTGCCATAGGTTGAGGGGAGTGCAGGAAGATTGCTGCTAGGCTGCCATAGGTAGAGAAAACATTTGGAACTTTGAAATTTACTAGTTGGGTAAGTATACATGATAGGCGAGTATACCTGATGGGCAAGTATATATGGTGGGTGAGCATACCTGATGGGAGAGCATACATGATGGACAAGTATACATGATGGGCGAGTATACATGATGGGAGGGTATATATGATTGGCGAGTATACATGATGGGAGAATATACATGATGGGCGAGTATACATGATGAGAGATTATACATGTTAGGTGAGTATGTATGATGGGAGAGTATTCATGATGGGTGAGTATACATGATGGGTGAGTATACGTGATAGGTGAGTATACGTGATGGAAGAGTATACATGATGGGAGAATATTCAAGATGGGTGAGTATACAGAATGAGTAAATATACGTGATGGGCGAGTATACTTGATGAGGGAGTATACATAATGGGTGAGTATACGTGATAGGTGAGTATACAAGATGGAAGAGTATACATGATGGGTGAGCATATGTGATCGTTGAGTATACATGATGGGTGAGTATACATGATAGGCGAGTATACATGATGAGAGAGTTTACATGATGTGAGAGCATACAAGATGGGAGATTATACATGATAATTGAGCATATGTGATCGTTGAGTATACATGATGGGTGAGTATACATGATAGGCGAGTATACATGATGGGAGGGTATATATGATAGGCGAGTATATATGATGGGAGAGTATACATGATGGGCGAGTATACATGATGGGAGAGTATTCATGAAGGGTGTTTATACATGATGGGAGAGTATTCATAATGAGAGAGTATACATGGTGAGCGGTATACATGATGGGTGTGAGTATACGTGATTGTTGAGTATATGTAATGGGTGAGTATACATGATGGGAAAATACCCATAATGGGATAGCATACATGATGATAGAGTATACATGTTGGGGGGGGTATACATGATGAGACAGCATACGATAATAATCTTGCTGTAAAACACGAAGATACTCGTAAACTGTGAGAAGACAGGTGTGTGCAGAGAGGATGAGGAGGAAAAACAGTAATGAGTGAATTGTGAGAAAGAAGGAGGAGGAGGAGGAGGAGGAGGATTAGGAGGAGGGTGAGGGGTGGATCAATGGAGACGCGGACAGAGGGTCGCCGGAGGAAGACCTGACAAGACTCGATTATCTGTAGTGAGAATGGCGTGAATTGAGGACTGGGGAAGGACTGTGGAGGACTGAGGTAGGGTTGGGGAGGACTGAGGCAGGGTTGGGGAAGAGTGAGGCAGGGTTGGGGAGGAGTGAGGCAGGGTTGGGGAGGACTGAGGCAGGGCTGGGGAGGACTGAGGCAGGGTTTGGGAGGAGTGAGGCAGGGCTGAAGACGAGCTGGGGGGGAATAACTTGAGGAGATAGGGTAGAACTGGTAAAAGGATTGTTTGAGTACTAGGAACGAGTGAATGACTGAGCACTAGAAAAAAGTGACTGATCCCTAGAAAGGAGTGACTGAGTACTAGGAACGAGTGACTGACTAAGCACTAAAAAAAAGTGACTGAGTACTAGGAACGAGTGACACATCAACTACATACGTTAATTTCCTCTACGTCTACAGTGTTCTTCCCATCAACCCCGACCCCCCTCCCCCTCCCCAACATTTCATTACTAGGGGCTTCTTGCTACTCACACTACCATCTCTTCTTGTTTTACTGCGTCCTCTTTCAACTCGTCTCTTCTACACACCTTCCAAACTTCTCCCACAACTTCTGAAGTCTTTCCCTCTGAATCTGCCAATAACACTGAGCCATCAGCAAACACCAGCTGTGGAAATCTTCGCTCCAAGCAGATTTAATGTCTTTTATGTTCACACTTTTCCCAGTCGCTCTACTGTAAGACCTCTGGATACTTGAAAATTATGGGTGACATCACATTCACTTTTCTAAGACCTGTTTTTATTTGAAAATATTGCACGGGGAAAAGACAGAGGTGCAGAGAATTTCTGTTTTACAGAAGACAAATGTGTTCTTCACATACTTTTTTTTCAACCAGAATTTGAAAATCAGAGTTTGTGGTACTTTGATCATCGAGTGTCATGTCTACAATTTTATTATCCAACGCAGAATATAAAGAGTCCGTGGGAACTGTTATGTTTTGTTTTGTTTTTCAGTACAAATTTGGCAACAGCATATGTTCTCCATTGTCATTTTGATAGGTTAAAGTTTGTTATGGTTTCAATCAATGCTGACTAGTTTATTTTCCTTTTGACTTGGCAATTGGTTTTGTTCGTGATATTTGCTTCTTTCCAATTTATTGTGTGAATTGTGTTCTTTTTTTTCACGTGTTGTTACAGTACTGAACTATCCTGTGCATACTTCACTGACCTCTTGTGTTCCACTATCAACCGATTTTTCGTGGGTGTGATCTGTCTAGTATACTGTCATAACGGTCGTGAGAAATTTTTGTAAATCGTCACTGGAATCTTTGTGTATTTTGGCAAAGCTGTTTACTGTTTTACTGTCCCCTTAATGAAAAAAAGTTATATTAACAACGTGTCAAATAATTTGTCCTCTTTTTTATAGCGGTAGTATAGAAATTTTAGGTAGTATAGACATTTTAGGTAGTATAGAAATTTTAGGTAGTATAGAAATTTTAGGTAGCACAGAAATTTTAGGTAGTATAGAAATTTTAGGTAGTATAGAAATTTTAGGTAGCATAGAAATTTTAGGTAGTATAAAAATTTTAGGTTGTATAGAAATTTTAGGTAGTATAGAAATTTTAGGGAGTATAGAAATTTTAGGTAGATAGGCAGAATTATTCTGACATTCTAAGATAACCCTTCCAGGGTTCCCCAACTATTGGAATTGATTCGGATTGCAAATTCTCAGAACTCTTAGGCAAGGAATTAATAGTGACAAACTACATACATTACTGAAGTAATGTATGTAGTTTGTCGTGAGAGTTCGTTCCCAGTCTAGTATCACAGCTGATTATTAATTTCCTATTCAACTTTGAATTTTGTAGATGGTACTAGATGTGTGCTATGTGCAGCAATTATTGAAGTTTCAATATTAAATCTCTTAAATATTTGTTCGAGTTCTCTTTTCCTCGAGAAAAAACTAACACCAACTTCAGGTTAACTAAAAGGTAAGAAATATAACAACTAACAAAACAGGCAGGAAAATTATTCTCAAGCTTATTTTTACTGTTTAAGCAAAATAAGTAAATGTAACACCTCTACGTCCAATTACATCTATCAGGGGTTTATTTTCATATAAAAAAGATATATGGCTCAGTAGCCTATCCTCCCAATTTATGGGAAAATTCTCATCTACACAGGTAAAACACTCTGGTTTTACTGGAGAAATGAAAGGCCCAGTTTTGTAACAAGGAATTTCTAAGTTTAAATATGGACTCCCATTTCACAACATTACCTCTAGATGTCTTAAATTTCCTGTCAACTGAATTTCAAACAAAACAAAAAACAGTGACTAATCCCCCATCACCTAGATAATTGATCTCTGGGGAAGACAGTGTGCAGCCGGCAATCTGTTGCAAAAAAAAATTTTTACTTGATTACCACGCTTTTAAAAGTCTTTGGTGAGTATGCTGTAAGTAGAGGCGTATGTTGTCGGGAGAACAGGTGACGAGGAGACGTGAGAGGTGATCCTCAATGTCAGGTGTTGAAGGCAGTTGAGGAGCATGTGAGCCAGGGATACTGTCAGGTGAAAAGTTCCCTGGCTCTGAGTGGTACCTTTCGCATGAACCAACGCCTAATTAAGACATTTTCTTTAGTTCCTGTCTTCTAGTGTAGCTATCCTCGCCCTGGGCCAATCTATTTTGCGTGAAGCCATCAGCGATGTGCAACACGGGTGTTATTGGTATAAAAAGAATATTTGTGTTCGTATACGCGTGTGAACAAATTATTAGCTGTCTTACACACGTATACTATATCACAGCTGCTACGTGTATTCATGACTCCAGGCTCAGGGACTAATTACCTCAAACTCCTCCTCATCTTCCACCTTTTTCTGTATTAGACTAAAGAAACCACTACTTGGCGAAACGTGTCCGGAATGAAGATACCCAAATGTTGCACAAATGTCTCATTTATCGATATTATTGACTTTGGTGGTTTAACGTTGGTGGGTTGACGTTGGTGGGTTGACGTTGGTGGGTTGACGTTGGTGGGTTGACGTTGGTGGGTTGACGTTGGTGGGTTGACGTTGGTGGGTTAACGTTGGTGGGTTGACGTTGGTGGGTTGACGTTGGTGGGTTAACGTTGGTGGGTTGACGTTGGTGGGTTGACGTTGGTGGGTTGACGTTGGTGGGTTGACGTTGATGGGTTGACGTTGGTGGGTTGACGTTGGTGGGTTGACGTTGGTGGGTTGGCGTTGGTGGGTTGACGTTGATGGGTTGACGTTGATGGGTTGACGTTGGTGGGTTGACGTTGGTGAGTTGACGCTGGTGGGTTGACGTGTTTCGGCTCAGTTTTTACTACTGACGACGTTGACAAAAGTGTACATTTCCTCTGATGAAAGCACTGTCCCGAAATAAAATACATGTGGGAAAAACTGGAGGTGGCTTGAAGAAGCGTGAGTTTGTGCACAAGAAAGATGAAAACACCAGAAATGTTAACAGAAATGATTCACGACAATGTAATAACACGACTGCAAACAAACCATGGTAAGGGTGGTTAGTTTGCAATGGTGTGATTGCAAACAAACTACCCGTACCGTAACCTAACCGTACCACCCGTGACCTAACCGTACCACCCGTGACCTAACCGTACCACCCGTGACCTAACCGTACCACCCGTGACCTAACCGTATCTAACCTAACAAATGCCTACATTTGTTAGAGTAGGTCACAGAGGTGACCCATACTAACATAGTAGGATGGATGTTACTGTAGCCAGCTGGCCCAGTGGCTTACGCACTTGTCTGGAGTTTTACGACTCACTTGGGTTCTATACCCACCCGTACCGTGGAATGCTAACAGTTCTGTATTCTGTCGTGTACATGATTGTGACCACAACATAGATTTCGACAAGCGCAACCTGATGTGCAAATCTGATAATTATTTAATGAGACATTGCTGAACCACACTTAATTGCTTTAACTGTAAACTTTAATTTATAGAAAGATCAATTCAATTTTTAATTTTAACCGTGATAGTTCACACATCAAGTCAACAATCATCTTAATAAAAAGCAAATCGACCAAAGTCACTTCTTACCCATTTATTGTCAGGTCACTGGGGATGAAGTTATATCTTCTCATGACAACAGTTAAATCCATATTTTACTTATAACAGCTGCAGAGGTCATGAGATACAGATGGAGGTAGGTTCGCCAGGACGGGTCCTGACCCTGGTCTTCATGTGGTGACCTGGCACGGTCATGAGTAATGGCGTCAAGATACGGGTTCTTCGTCTTTAGTGAGATTTATTTCTGCCGTTTATATTGAGGTTATTTTTTAATACACCGGCGGTCTCCCACCAAGGCAGGGTGGCCCAAAAACAAAAAGGAAGCACAATCACCATCGTTCATTCAACAGTTATTGTGCCAGAGGTGTGCTGACATCGTGGTTCAGATGACCCACCGAACTGCAAAATCCTCGACCCTCCTCTAGAGTGCAGGCACTGTACTTCCCACCACAGGACTCAAGTCCAGCTATCCAGTTTCCCATGAATCCTTTCATATATTACCATGTTCACTCTCCAGCAGAAAGCTAAACGAGTCTCTAGTCACTCTTATCTTACATAGTCACTCAAGCCTATTGAATATTCAAACCCCCCTTGACACTCAGAACATTCTTCATCATCCTCCCTCCAACTTTTTCTTAGACGAGCCCTATTCCTCCTTCCTTCCACTCCGTCATTATATACCATCTTAGTCATCCCAACATGCTACATCCTCTCTGAATACCCAAACTACCTCAACAGTCCCTCCTCTGCCCTCTGAATGATACTGTTGGTATCCCCCACATTGTCTTCTAATCTCCACGCTCAGAATTCTCTTCATTATATTTACGCCACACATTGTTCTGAGACATATCTCAGCATCCTCCTCGTTGCATCGTTTAAATCCCATTTTTCACACCCATACACAAGTGTTGATACAGCTATATTCTAAAACATTTTCCCCTTTTTGATCTTCAAAGACAAACTCCTCTCCTTTCACAGAGGCCCAACACACCACCCACCTTTTCTCACCTATGGTTTACTTCATCTTTCACAGAATCATTCGCCCGGTGGCCTGGTGGCTAAAGCTCCCGCTTCACACACGGAGGGCCCGGGTTCGATTCCCGGCGGGTGGAAACATTCGACACGTTTCCTTACACCTGTTGTCCTGTTCACCTAGCAGCAAGTAGGTACCTGGGTGTTAGTCGACTGGTGTGGGTCGCATCCTGGGGGACAAGATTAAGGACCCCAATGGAAATAAGTTAGACAGTCCTCGATGACGCACTGACTTTCTTGGGTTATCCTGGGTGGCTAACCCTCCGGGGTTAAAAATCCGAACGAAATCTTATCTTATCTTATCTTATCTTCAAAATGCCTGAAACATTCATTCCTTCCATACTCCCTCCCTCGAGTGTGATATCCAGTCTTTCATTCCCTGGACTTTTTATTACCATTTTCACCATCGTCTCTCACATGTTCACTATTAATTTCCTCTTTTCACAAACCTTCTTAAATTCCTCCACCATATTTTGCAACTTTTCATTATATCTCTACTTCTCTTGCCTTGCGCCCAGCTGTTCTACTCGTCCTTAGATTAGATTTAGTGGCCGCACCATCATTAACACACTGCATATGTAACTCATAGATTTGCTCCTATATAAACCCAGGCTCTTTTCACTCTCAAGGTATTGTTCAAGATCTTTGATGGAAATCGAAATTTACAACCACTTTCAGCACGGAATTTTTGTCTCCATGGGGGACACAGAAACACCGTGAGTATGAGTATATGTATACATGTACTTGCCAGTATTATCCGATATATTAAGTTAGATGTTGAAGAGGTAAGAAAGTTAATTCCTAATGTCATGGATGAACGAGGCAAAATTAGTGTTGCTGGCGGTGGGGTGACAGAAGTAAGATCCAATTAAAACCAGGAACTCGTCAAGGTGATTACCTGATCAGAAGAGAGACTTAGGAATTAAGATCGAGTATTAAAGATGCCTAATTTCACCATTTTTTTAATTTCTGAGGATTTGTGTTCCATAGACATGGCTACAAGAAGAGAGATACATACATAAATAACCCGCACATAAGAGATTGAAACTTAGGACGACGTTTCGGACCGACTTGGACCATTAACTAGTCATAGAAGCAAGATAGATACATTCAACCACATGGAAAGAACTACACAGAGCTACAAGGACAGGGCCCGTGGAGAGATCTTTGTGTGCTAAATTTAACACATGGACGCGGTCGCATGTACAGAACATGGAGTCGCACGAACAGAGGGGGAACATGAACTGGGTCACACAAACAGGTTTACAAGAGCAGAAAGCCATGTGAACGGAGTCAGACCATTGTTACTGCCCCAGGACCATGAAAACAGACCCAAGACCATGAACACAATACCTGGACCATGAACATAGTCTCAGGACCATGAACCTGTGTTCATTGTCCCAGAGTCATCGAAACAGTCCCAGGGTCATCAAAATAGTCTCAGATCATCAACTCAGTCCCATGATCATCAGCACAGACCTAAGGTCATCAACACAGTCCCAAGGTCATCAACAGAGTCCAAGGACCATCAAAACCGTCCAAGGACCATCAATACAATCATAATGTCACACACTGGACCTTGTATCCTCAGAAAGCATTACACTCAGCAACCCAGGAAAATATCAGCCAAATCAGTGTGGTAAAATTGTCCTGGAAACAGGAAATAAGACGTAACATCAGATGAAATTATCTTTAAATTTTATAGGAAAGGACAGGAAACTTTACGATCTCCTGGATGCGAGCCTTTACGACCTTGTGGATGCAAGTCTTCACGACCTTGTGGATGCAAGTCTTCACGACCTTGTGGATGCAAGTCTTCACGACCTTGTGGATGCAGTCTTCACGACCTTTTGAATGCAAGTCTTTACGATCTTGTGGATGCAAGTCTTCACGACCTTGTGGATGCAAGTCTTCACGACCTTTTGAATGCAAGTCTTTACGATCTTGTGGATGCAAGTCTTCACGACCTTGTGGATGCAAGTCTTCACGACCTTTTGAATGCAAGTCTTTACGATCTTGTGGATGCAAGTCTCCACGACCTTGTGGATGCAAGTCTTCACGACCTTGTGGATGCAAGTCTTCACGACCTAGTGAATGCAAGTTTTCACGACCTTGTGGATGCAAGTCTTCACGACCTCGTGGATGTAGAGGAACACCTCAGTTACATTACCAAAACCTCCGGTTTGCAGATCATCAAGTGACTAAACGTGAGTCTCGTTTCCTGACTAATCTTACCTAACCTATTCTTGCATAACCTAACCTAACCTAGCATAACCAAACCTAACCTAGCATAGCCTAACCTAACCTAGCATAACCTAACCTAACCTAGCGTAACCTAATCTAACCTAGCATAACCTAACCTAACCTAACCTAACATAACCTAACCTAACCTAGCATAATCTAACCTAACCTAGCATAACCTAACCTAACCTAGCGTAACCTAATCTAACCTAGCATAACCTAACCTAACCTAACATAACTTAACCTAACCTAGCATAATCTAACCTAACCTAGCATAACCTAACCTAAAGTAGCATAGCCTAACCTAACCTAATCTACGATAACCTAACCTAATCTAGCCTAGCATAACCTAACCTAACCTAACCGAGAATAACCTAACCTAACTTAACCTAACCTAGCATAACCTAACCTAACCTAACCTAGCATAGCCTAACCTAGCCTAATCTACCATAACCTAACCTAACCCTAACCTAGCATAACCTAACCTAACCTAACATAACGTAGCATAACCTAACCTAACCAAGTATAACCTAACCTAGTTTAACCCAACCTAACCTAGCATAATCTAACCTAACTTAACCTAACCTAGCATAACCTAGCCTAACCTAACCAAGCATAACCTAACCTAGCATAACCTAGTCTAACCAAGTTTAACATAACCTAACCTACCATAACCTAACCTAACCTAACCTAGCTTAACCCAACCTAACCTAACCTATCCTCACCTAACCAACCATAATCTAACCTAACCTAGCATAACCTAACCTAGCCTAACCTAACCTAACCTAACACAACCAAACTAAACTAGCATAACCTAGCCTAACCAAACTTAACGTATTTTAACCGAACCTAACCTACCATAATCTAACCGAACATAACCTAGCATATCCTACCCTAACCTAACATATCCTAACATAGCATAACCTAACCTAACTTAACCTAACCAAGCATAACCTAGCCTAACCTAACCTAGCATAACCTCACCTAGCATAACCTAACCTAACCCAACCCAACCTAACCTAACCTAGCATAACATAACCTAGCATAACCTAACCTAATCTAACCTAGCATAACCTAACCTAACCTAACCAAGGATAACCTAACCTAACCTAGCCTAGCATAACCTAAGCTAACCTAATCTTGCATCACCTAACCTAACCTAGCGAAACCTAACCTAACCTAATATAAAATAACCTAACCTAGCATAACTTAACCTACCCTAACCTAACCTAACCTAACCAAGCATAACCTAACGTAACCTAACCTAACCTATCATAACCTAACTTAACCTAACCTAGCATAACCTAACCTAACCTAACCCAACCTAACCTAATCTAACCTAGCACAACCTATCTTAACCTAACCTAGCATAACCTAACGTAACCTAGCATAACCTAACCTAACCTAGCATAACCTAACCTAACCTAACCTAGCATAACCTAACCTAACTTAACCTAGCATAACCTAACCTAACCTAGCATAACCTTACCTAACCTAACCTAGCATAACCTAACCTAATCTAGCTTAACCCAACCTAACCTAGCATAACCTATCCTAACCTAAGCTAGCATAACCAATTCTAACCTAGCTTACCCAAACCTAACCTAGCATAACCTACCCTAGCATAACCTAACCTAACCTAACCTAACCCAACCTAACCTAAGCTAACCTAGCATAATCTAACCTAGCCTAACCTAACCTAATCTAACCTAGCATAACCTAACCTAACCTAGCATAACCTAACCTAACCTAGCATAACCTAACCTAACTTAGCAAAACCTAACCTAACCTAACATAACGTAGCCTTACCTAGCCTAACCTAACCTAGCATAACCTGACCTATCATAACCTAACCTAACTTAACCTAACCTAACCTAGCATAACCTAACATGCCCTAACCTAACCTAACCTAATATCCTAACTTAACCTAACCTAACCTAACCTAACCTAACCTATCACAACCTAATCTAACCTAACATAACCTAGCATAAAATAACCTAACCTAACCTAACCTAACCTAGCATAACCTAACCTAACCTAACCTAACCTAACCTAATCTAACCTAACCTACCACAACCTAACCTAACCTAACCTAGCCTAACCTAACCTAACCTAATATCCTAACCTAACCTAATGTAACCTAACCTAACCTAGCCTACCCTAACCTAACCTAACCTAGCATAACCTAACCTACCCTACCCTAACCTAACCTAGCAAAACCTAACCTACCCTAACCTAACCTAGCATAACCTAACCTACCCTAACCTAGCATAGCCTAACCTAACCCCAAAAAACGTACTTAGGAGAGGAGCCTATCACAACGTTTGGATAAGTGTTGCACCTACAATAACCTAACAGAAGTTAACGCATCATAATGAGACCTTTCACTGTTGCCATGTTTAGCCTTTACGAGTATTTATCGACAGATCTCCTGTCGTTGCCACTAGATGGCATGGGAGTACCTGTGAGTTGTAGATGGTGGAGATGAGTTGTAGATGGTGGAGATGAGTTGTAGATGGTGGAGTTGAGTTGTAGATGGTGGAGATGAGTTGTAGATGGTGGAGATGAGTTGTAGATGATGGAGATGAGTTGTAGATGGTGGAGATGAGTTGTAGATGGTGGAGATGAGTTGTAGATGGTGGAGATGAGTTGTAGATGATGGAGATGAGTTGTAGATGGTGGAGATGAGTTGTAGATGGTGGAGATGAGTTGTAGATGGTGGAGATGAGTTGTAGATGGTGGAGATGAGTTGTAGATGATGGAGATGAGCTGTAGATGATGGAGATGAGTTGTAGATGGTGGAGATGAGTTGTAGATGATGGAGATGAGTTGTAGATGGTGGAGATGAGTTGTAGATGATGGAGATGAGTTGTAGATGGTGGAGATGAGTTGTAGATGGTGGAGATGAGTTGTAGATGATGGAGTTGAGTTGTAGATGATGGAGATGAGTTGTAGATGGTGGAGATGAGTTGTAGATGGTGGAGATGAGCTGTAGATAGTAGAGATGAGTTGTAGATGGTGGAGATGAGTTGTAGATGATGGAGATGAGTTGTAGATGATGGAGATGAGTTGTAGATGGTGGAGATGAGCTGTAGATAGTGGAGATGAGTTGTAGATGGTGGAGATGAGTTGTAGGTGATGGAGATGAGTTGTAGATGATGGAGATGAGTTGTAGATAGTGGAGATAAGTTGTAGATGGTGGAGATGAGTTGTAGATGGTGGAGATGAGTTGTAGATGGTGGAGATGAGTTGTAGATAGTGGAGATAAGTTGTAGATGGTGGAGATGAGTTGTAGATGGTGGAGATGAGTTGTAGGTGATGGAGATGAGTTGTAGATGATGGAGATGAGTTGTAGATAGTGGAGATAAGTTGTAGATGGTGGAGATGAGTTGTAGATGGTGGAGATGAGTTGTAGATAGTGGAGATGAGTTGTAGATG
This sequence comes from Cherax quadricarinatus, assembly GCF_038502225.1. Lineage (NCBI taxonomy): Eukaryota > Metazoa > Arthropoda > Malacostraca > Decapoda > Parastacidae > Cherax > Cherax quadricarinatus. Next base: position 36,777,538 of record NC_091297.1, on the reverse strand, counting down.
GTGGAGATGAGTTGTAGATAGTGGAGATAAGTTGTAGATGGTGGAGATGAGTTGTAGATGGTGGAGATGAGTTGTAGATAGTGGAGATGAGTTGTAGATGGTGGAGATGAGTTGTAGATGGTGGAGATGAGTTGTAGATGGTGGAGACGAGTTGTAGATGGTGGTGATGAGTTGTAGATGGTGGAGATGAGTTGTAGATACTGGAGATGAGTTGTAGATGGTGGAGATGAGTTGTAGATGGTGGAGATGAGTTGTAGATGGTGGAGACGAGTTGTAGATGGTGGTGATGAGTTGTAGATGGTGGAGATGAGTTGTAGACGGTGGAGATGAGTCGTAGATGGTGGAGATGAGTTGTAGATAGTGGAGATGAGTTGTAGATGGTGGAGATGAGTTGTAGATAGTGGAGATGAGTTGTAGATAATGGAGATGAGTTGTAGATGATGGAGATGAGTTGTAGATGATGGAGATGAGTTGTAGATGGTGGAGATGAGTTGTAGATGGTGGATACGAGTTGTAGATGGTGGTGATAAGTTGTAGATGGTGGAGATGAGTTGTAGATGGTGGACATGAGTTGTAGATGGTGGAGATGAGTTGTAGATAGTGGAGATGAGTTGTAGATAATGGAGATGAGTTGTAGATGATGGAGATGAGTTGTAGATGGTGGAGATGAGTTGTAGATGGTGGATACGAGTTGTAGATGGTGGTGATGAGTTGTAGATGGTGGAGATGAGTTGTAGATGGTGGAGATGAGTCGTAGATGGTGGAGACGAGTTGTAGATGGTGGTGATAAGTTGTAGATGGTGGAGATGAGTTGTAGATGGTAGAGATGAGTTGTAGATGGTGGAGATGAGTTGGAGTTGGGGAGATGAGTTGGAGATGGTAGAGATGAGATGGAAATGAGTTGGAGATGGTGGAGATGAGTTGTAGATGGTGGAGATGAGTTGTAGATGGTGGAGATGAGATGTAGATGGTGGAGATGAGTTGTAGATGGTGGAGACGAGTTGTAGATGGTTGTGATGAGTTGTAGATGGTGGAGATGAGTTGTAGCTGGTGAAGATGAGTTGTAGATGGTGGAGATGAGTTGTAGATGGTGGAGATGAGTTGGAGTTAGGGGAGATGAGTTGGAGATGGTAGTGATGAGATGGAAATGAGTTGGAGATGGTGGAGATGAGTTGTAGATGGTGGAGATGAGTTGTAGATGGTGGAGTTGAGTTGTAGATGGTGGAGATGAGTTGTAGATGGTGGAGATGAGTTGTAGATGATGGAGATGAGTTGTAGATGGTGGAGATGAGTTGTAGATGGTGGAGATGAGTTGTAGATGGTGGAGATGAGTTGTAGATGATGGAGATGAGTTGTAGATGGTGGAGATGAGTTGTAGATGGTGGAGATGAGTTGTAGATGGTGGAGATGAGTTGTAGATGGTGGAGATGAGTTGTAGATGATGGAGATGAGCTGTAGATGATGGAGATGAGTTGTAGATGGTGGAGATGAGTTGTAGATGATGGAGATGAGTTGTAGATGGTGGAGATGAGTTGTAGATGATGGAGATGAGTTGTAGATGGTGGAGATGAGTTGTAGATGGTGGAGATGAGTTGAAGATGATGGAGTTGAGTTGTAGATGATGGAGATGAGTTGTAGATGGTGGAGATGAGTTGTAGATGGTGGAGATGAGCTGTAGATAGTAGAGATGAGTTGTAGATGGTGGAGATGAGTTGTAGATGATGGAGATGAGTTGTAGATGATGGAGATGAGTTGTAGATGGTGGAGATGAGCTGTAGATAGTGGAGATGAGTTGTAGATGGTGGAGATGAGTTGTAGGTGATGGAGATGAGTTGTAGATGATGGAGATGAGTTGTAGATAGTGGAGATAAGTTGTAGATGGTGGAGATGAGTTGTAGATGGTGGAGATGAGTTGTAGATGGTGGAGATGAGTTGTAGATAGTGGAGATAAGTTGTAGATGGTGGAGATGAGTTGTAGATGGTGGAGATGAGTTGTAGGTGATGGAGATGAGTTGTAGATGATGGAGATGAGTTGTAGATAGTGGAGATAAGTTGTAGATGGTGGAGATGAGTTGTAGATGGTGGAGATGAGTTGTAGATAGTGGAGATGAGTTGTAGATGGTGGAGATGAGTTGTAGATAGTGGAGATAAGTTGTAGATGGTGGAGATGAGTTGTAGATGGTGGAGATGAGTTGTAGATAGTGGAGATGAGTTGTAGATGGTGGAGATGAGTTGTAGATGGTGGAGATGAGTTGTAGATGGTGGAGACGAGTTGTAGATGGTGGTGATGAGTTGTAGATGGTGGAGATGAGTTGTAGATAGTGGAGATGAGTTGTAGATGGTGGAGATGAGTTGTAGATGGTGGAGATGAGTTGTAGATGGTGGAGACGAGTTGTAGATGGTGGTGATGAGTTGTAGATGGTGGAGATGAGTTGTAGACGGTGGAGATGAGTCGTAGATGGTGGAGATGAGTTGTAGATAGTGGAGATGAGTTGTAGATGGTGGAGATGAGTTGTAGATAGTGGAGATGAGTTGTAGATAATGGAGATGAGTTGTAGATGATGGAGATGAGTTGTAGATGATGGAGATGAGTTGTAGATGGTGGAGATGAGTTGTAGATGGTGGATACGAGTTGTAGATGGTGGTGATAAGTTGTAGATGGTGGAGATGAGTTGTAGATGGTGGAGATGAGTTGTAGATGGTGGAGATGAGTTGTAGATAGTGGAGATGAGTTGTAGATAATGGAGATGAGTTGTAGATGATGGAGATGAGTTGTAGATGGTGGAGATGAGTTGTAGATGGTGGATACGAGTTGTAGATGGTGGTGATGAGTTGAAGATGGTGGAGATGAGTTGTAGATGGTGGAGATGAGTCGTAGATGGTGGAGACGGGTTGTAGATGGTGGTGATAAGTTGTAGATGGTGGAGATGAGTTGTAGATGGTAGAGATGAGTTGTAGATGGTGGAGATGAGTTGGAGTTGGGGAGATGAGTTGGAGATGGTAGAGATGAGATGGAAATGAGTTGGAGATGGTGGAGATGAGTTGTAGATGGTGGAGATGAGTTGTAGATGGTGGAGATGAGATGTAGATGGTGGAGATGAGTTGTAGATGGTGGAGACGAGTTGTAGATGGTTGTGATGAGTTGTAGATGGTGGAGATGAGTTGTAGCTGGTGAAGATGAGTTGTAGATGGTGGAGATGAGTTGTAGATGGTGGAGATGAGTTGGAGTTAGGGGAGATGAGTTGGAGATGGTAGTGATGAGATGGAAATGAGTTGGAGATGGTGGAGATGAGTTGTAGATGGTGGAGATGAGTTGTAGATGGTGGAGATGAGTTGTGGATGGTAGAGATGAGTTGGAGATGATGGAGATGAGTTGTAGATGGTGGAGATGAGTTGTAGAAGGAGGAGATGAGTTGGAGATGGTGGAGATGATTTGGTGATGGTGGAGATGAGTTGTAGATGGAGGAGATGAGTAGGAGATAGTGAAGATGAGTTGAAGATGGTGTAGATGAGTTGGAGATGGAGGAGATGAGTTTGTGATGGTGGAGATGAGTTGTAGAAGGAGGAGATGAGTTGGAGATGGTGGAGATGATTTGGTGATGGTGGAGATGAGTTGTAGATGGAGGAGATGAGTTGGAGATAGTCAAGATGAGTTGAAGATGGTGGAGATGAGTTGTAGATGGTGAAGATGAGTTGAAGATGGTGGAGATGAGTTGGAGATGGTGGAGATAAGTTGTAGATGGTGAAGATGAGTTGGAGATGGTGGAGATGAGTTGTAGATGATGGAGATGAGTTGTAGATGGTGGAGATGAGTTGTAGATGGTGGAGATGAGTTGTAGATGGTGGAGATAAGTTGTAGATGGTGTAGATGAGTTGTAGATGATGGAGATGAGTTACAGATGATGGAGATGAGTTGTAGATGGTTAGATGAGTTGTAGGTGATGGAGATGAGTTGTAGATGGTGGTGATGAGTTGTAGATGATGGAGATGAGTTGTAGATGGTGGAGATGAGTTGTAGATGGTGGAGATGAGTTTTAGATGATGGAGATGAGTTGTAGATGATGGAGATGAGTTGTAGATGGTGGAGATGAGTTGTAGATGGTAGAGATGAGTTGTAGATGATGGAGATGAGTTGTAGATGGTGGAGATGAGTTGTAGATGATGGAGATGAGTTGTAGATGGTGGAGATGAGTTGTAGATGGTGGAGACGAGTTGCAGATGATGGAGATGAGTTGTAGATGGTGGAGATGAGTTGTAGATGGTGGAGACGAGTTGCAGATGATGGAGATGAGTTGTAGATGGTAGAGATGAGTTGTAGATGATGGAGATGAGTTGTAGATGGTGGAGATGAGTTGTAGATAGTGGAAATGAGTTGTAGATGGTGGAAATGAGTTGTAGATGGTGGAGATAAGTTGTATATAGTGGAGATGAGTTGTAGATGGTGGAGATGAGTTGTAGATGATGGAGATGAGTTGTAGATGGTGGAGATGAGTTGTAGATGGTGGAGATGAGTTGCAGATGGTGGCGGTGAGTTGTAGATGGTGGAGATAAGTTGTAGATGGTGGAGATGAGTTGTAGATGGTGGAGGCGAGTTGTAGATGGTGGAGATGAGTTGTAGATGGTGGAGGTGAGTTGTAGATGGTGGAGATGAGTTGTAGATGGTGGAGGCGAGTTGTAGATGGTGGAGATGAGTTGTAGATGGTGCAGATGAGTTGTAGATGGTGGAGATGAGTTGTAGATGGTGGAGACGAGTTGCAGATGATGGAGATGAGTTGTAGATGGTGCAGATGAGTTGTAGATGGTGGAGATGAGTTGTAGATGGTGGAGATGAGTTGTAGATGGTGGAGGTGAGTTGTAGATGGTGGAGATGAGTTGTAGATGATGGAGATGAGTTGTAGATGGTGCAGATGAGTTGTAGATGGTGGAGATGAGTTGTAGATGGTGGAGATGAGTTGTAGATGATGGAGATGAGTTTTAGATGGTGCAGATGAGTTGTAGATGATGGAGATGAGTTGTAGATGGTGGAGATGAGTTGTAGATGATATAGATGAGTTGTAGATGGTGGAGATGAGTTGTAGATGGTGGAGGTGAGTTGTAGATGGTGAAGGTGAGTTGTAGATGGTGAAGGTGAGTTGTAGATGGTGGAGATGAGTTGTAGATGGTGGAGGTGAGTTGTCGATGGTGGAGATGAGTTGTAGATGGTGGAGGTGAGTTGTAGATGGTGGAGGTGAGTTGTAGATGGTGGAGGTGAGTTGTCGATGGTGGAGATGAGTTGTAGATGGTGGAGGTGAGTTGTAGATGGTGAAGGTGAGTTGTAGATGGTGGAGGTGAGTTGTAGATGGTGGAGATGAGTTGTAGATGGTGGAGGTGAGTTGTAGATGGTGGAGGTGAGTTGTAGATGGTGGAGGTGAGTTGTAGATGGTGGAGATGAGTTGTAGATGGTGGAGGTGAGTTGTAGATGGTGGAGATGAGTTGTAGATGGTGGAGGTGAGTTGTAGATGGTGGAGGTGAGTTGTAGATGGTGAAGATGAGTTGTAGATGGTGGAGGTGAGTTGTAGATGGTGGAGATGAGTTGTAGATGGTGGAGATGAGTTGTAGATGGTGGAGATGAGTTGTAGATGGTGGAGATGAGTTGTAGATGGTGGAGATGAGTTGTAGATGGTGGAGATGAGTTGTAGATGGTGGAGATGAGTTGTAGATGGTGGAGATGAGTTGTAGATGGTGGAGATGAGTTGTAGATGGTGGAGATAGCATCAGCAGTAAATGTAAGTTCCATACTGAAGGAAGTTTTCAGCTACAGTTTGTGTCTCTCTGTCATCTACAGGTTTCATTTTATATTATTTATAAGGGTATTTACTACTTCGCTCTCCAGCATCTTTATCGGTAATTCTGCCAATATTTTTGAAGATCTCCTTTAGTTAAACATGTGTTTTCCACCCCTTGTTTGCTCACAGCCACACTCTGACAGTCCCAGTAATCGCTGGGTCTCTAACAACCTGTTAGGTATAGGTAACTAAGCGCCCTCGAGGATATCTGCGCTCTGGGCATCAGTGGCATAATACCCTTTTTTTCTTTTTTCTTTTGGACCATTTGTTCCTCCTCATTGGTCGGGTCGGTATTCTGATTGTGGCGTAATCACTCCCTTATTGTTATTATCGTAGATGTCCTCCGGCCTTCTTGGGGAGAGCCGGTCATTGACCTTGGTAGGGATGGGGCATTTCGCGCTGCTCAGCTATGCGTTGCCCTTTCCCGGTTATCACAGTACGTAAGTTGCGTAAGATTCCCTTTCCTTCTTCAAGGGACATCTCTTCATGACGGTAAGTGGCTCTTTTTCCTAAAGAATTGGATATATTCTGTCCATCGTTAGATTGAGCCACAGAGTCTTCCATTCCCCTGGCGCTGTGTTATGTCAGCTGAGGAGGCCATGAATTATTAAATAAGGAAACTAATTCTTTGTCCTTACTGAACTGTGTTTTTTTCTATTATTTATTATTACGTTATTTTCAAACACAGTGATCGTCTTCCACCGAGGTATGAAAACAAAAAATAGTGTAAACACTTTCACCATCATTCGTTCAATTTATTTTTTGCCAGATGCGTGGATATCACAGTTCACATTGCCTTCCCAATTGCAGCAGCCCCACTTCTCCTTCAGAGTGCAGGTACATGTACTGTATTTTCCACCTTCAGGACTCAAGTCCAGCTATCTGGTTTCCCTGAATCCTTCATAAATGTTACCTTGTTTATACTCCAACAGCACATCAGGTCACAAAAGTCACTTGCTTCTACTCCGATGTAAGTCGCTCACACAAGTCTGATTGAAGCTCAGGTTCCTGGCACTCAAAACCTCCTTTACCCGCTCCCTCCAACCTTTCCTGGAATGACCTCTACCTACCCTCCACCTCAGAGTTATTTAGTTTCTTAGTCATCCTATTTTGCTTCATCCTCTCTAATTGCCAAACCACCTCAATATCCTGTCCTCGGCTCTCTGAATTATACTTTTTTGTAACCCTGCACTGTCTTCTAATATACGCGCTCCAGATTATCTGCATTATATTCACACTGCATATCGCCCTCAAACACGACATCTCCAGTCTCGAGCCTCCTCCTCACGGCAAAGTTTGAACCCCATGTTTCACACGAACATAATAGTGTTGGTACCACTATACTTTAGTACATTCCCTTTGTTTTTTGCCTCCATGTGTAAAGTTCTTTATCTTCGCAGATGCCTCAACGCACCACCTGCATTTCTCCCTCTCTTCTATTCTATGGATTACCTCGTCTGTCATATACTTATCCGCCGACAGGCCCACTTCCAAATATCTGAACATAATTACTTCCTCCATATACCCTTTCTCCTATGTGATTTGTTATCTGTCATTGCATAGACTTTTTGTTGCTCTCATCACATTTCTTTTTCTTATCTTCACTCCTAACTTTCTTTAACACACCCACAAAAATTACTCCACCAGTCTTCTTGACCTCTCTTCAGAGTCTGCCAAAAGCACCGCGTTATCGGCAAAGAACAACTGTGTCAGCTTCTATTTTGTATTTAACTCGTTATATTTTACTTCCTCACCTCTTCCCCGCACTCTAACACACTTCTTTGACAACCCCATCTATAACTATGTTCAATAACCACGAGGCGTTACATATCCTTGTCTAAGACCTACTTTTACCAGAAAATTATACCCTCGCTTTCCCACTGTACATATCCTAATATAAGCCTCACTTCGCATAAAAACTCCTTACTGCTTTCAGTAACCTTCCAAGCTATTCCATATATTTACGACGGCTGCCATATTGCTCTCCAATACATCACTATCACAGGTATGCCTATTTTAAATCCATAAATGCAGCAAAAAGAAGTGACTTGCATTTTTCTAAATACTGTTCACTTTTGTGCTTCAATGTAAATACTGTTCTTGGTATACACATCCCCTACCCTTCCTAAACCCTCCTTCTTTCTGTGCAATCCTCCTTGTTCCTTTGTACTCATCCTTGTTCCTCTGCAATCCTTTTTGTTCCTCTGCAATCCTCTTTGTTCCTCTACAATCCTCTTTGTTCCTCTGCAGTCCTCCTTGTTCCTCTGCAATCATCCTTGTTCCTTTGCAATCATCCTTGTTCCTCTGCAATCCTCTCTGTTCCGCTACAATCCTCTTTGTTCCTCTGCAATCCTCTTTGTTCCTCTGCAATCCTCTTTGTTCCTCTGAAATCCTCATTGTTCCTCTGCAATCCTCTTTGTTCCTCTGAAATCCTCATTGTTCCTCTGCAATCCTCTCTGTTCCTCTGCAATCCTCCTTGTTCCTCTGCAATCCTCTTTGTTCCTCTGCAATCCTCTTTGTTCCTCTGAAATCCCCATTGTTCCTCTGCAATCCTCTCTGTTCCTCTGCAATCCTCCTTGTTCCTCTGCAATCCTCCTTGTTCCTCTGCAATCCTCTTTGTTCCTCTACAATCCTCTTTGTTCCTCTGCAATCCTCTCTGTTCCTCTGCAATCCTCCTTGTTCCTCTGCAATCCTCCTTGTTCCTCTGCAATCCTCTCTGTTCCTCTGCAATCCTCCTTGTTCCTCTGCAATCCTCTTTGTTCCTCTACAATCCTCTTTGTTCCTCTGCAATCCTCCTTGTTCCTCTGCAATCATCCTTGTTCCTTTGCAATCATCCTTGTTCCTCTGCAATCCTCTCTGTTCCTCTGCAATCCACTTTGTTCCTCTGAAATCCTCATTGTTCCTCTGCAATCCACTTTGTTCCTCTGCAATCCTCCTTCATCCTTTGCAATCATCCTTGTTCCTCTGCAATCCTCTTGGTTCCTATGCAATCCACTTTGTTCCTCTGCAATCCTCCTTGTTCCTTTGCAATCCTTTTTGTTCCTCTGAAATCCTCTTTGTTCCTGTGCAATCCTCTTTGTTCCTCTGCAATCATCCTTGTTCCTCTGCAATCCTCTTTGTTCCTCTGCAATCCCCTTTGTTCCTCTCCAATCCACTTTGTTCCTCTGCAGTCCTCTTTGTTCTTCTGTAAATCTTACTTTCTGTCTAACTTTAATTCGTACAATAATAATTTTATCATGCACTTTTCCCGGTAGATATTAAAGTCATTTTCCTCTAAAATTCTTACATTAATTCGTGAACTCTGTTTGTTTATGCAGCAGAACTGGGCATGTGCTGTGTCAGTGGGCAATTAGACACGTGTACATCACCTGGCTAGGCTTATTTGAAGACTTTTCGCCAACCAGCAGCTTTATCGGTTTAATAGAGACGATATACGAGAATAGTAGACCTCGAGGTAGTGAGTCCTTTACCGTAACAGCCGGTGTTCAGTACCTTAGTCTTGATGAATCTTCTTTTATGGCTGTGTTGAACAAATGTACCAAACCACTCCAAAATTTTATCTCGACATGTCTTTAACCTTTCTGTCTTAATTCCATCTACACTGCTGCTTTACTTCCCAGACAACATACTCCCCTTCACTCTTCAAAAGCTTAAATACCTAACATTCACTCATACTACTGTGCATACTAAATATGTACCCCCATACACACAGATATATATATATATATATATATATATATATATATATATATATATATATATATATATATATATATATATATATATATATATATATATATTCTCTGAAAAACTTTCTTGATAGTTTCAATAGAACTTGTAGGTATAAGACAAAACATAAAAATCCTTTTAGACTCGGTGTTCGACTCAACCTGTGTAAAAACTCAATGCGCTGGAAGGCTCTGAAATATGGAACTCTCTGTCTGAAGATCTCAAAGGTCCACCTACCGGCTGCTGACTTCTTCAGAACTATTGTTAAAAAGCACCTCCCGACCTTAATGTGATCTTGACAGCAAAACTTAAACTCATTTGTTTTCATTCAGTTCTATCCCTATTCTTTCTTTCCACTTTCATGTATTATTAGAGGCAGTTATTATCTTACCATATTTGTATCGTAATTAAAGTAACTAATACCACTCACTCTGCTACATTTAAAAATTATATATTTTTATTGTGATTTTTATTATAAATTCAGTGAGAAGCTAAATATTCCTCTGACCTTCAGTTTATTGTACGACCTGAGCAGTAATAACGAAATTCAGATAAATCTCTGGCTTTGTACTTTATCAACATTTGTAATAATCTCCACAAACGTTATCACGAATTGTCTTACTAAAACTTCCATTTTTTTTTTTTTTTTGGGGGGGGGGGGAATCCGTTAGCAGAGTTATAAAAAGTTATAAGTTTATTTTAATGCTGCTGGAAATGTTCTGCATAACCTGAGACTTTCTTTAAACAATGTCAATAATATCACGTTTTTTCGAATCAATTGTAAATCATTCTATGTACAAATAAAAGTTATTATTTATCATGCATATCATTTAATTCTTCTCATTTCCTCATGCATCCCCCCCCCACACTTACATCTGGATCTTTCTTCTACAAGATGTCATAAGTCTCTGCCCAGTGCATGAAATCACTGCTGCCCTTTCGTCATCAGTATTTTACAACTCCTCAAAATATTCCCTCTATCTTCCCAGTACCTCCACCTTCCCGTCCAGCATCTCATCTCTTTGGTTTTTAACTGCTAAATCCATTTCTTTCCTAGGAGTTCTTGCCTTATTAATCTCCCTCCAAAAGATTTCCTTATTTTCTTATACACAGCAACATTTGTTGATAAATCCTCACTCTGTCACTGGCTTTCCTCTTACACTCCCTCACCGCTCTTTTGCACTCCCTCACCGCTCTTTTGCACTCCCTCACCGCTCATTTGCACTCCCTCACCGCTCATTTGCACTCCCTCACCGCTCTTTTGCACTCCCTCACCGCTCATTTGCACTCCCTCACCGCTCATTTGCACTCCCTCACCGCTCTTTTGCACTCCCTCACCGCTCTTTTGCACTCCCTCACCGCTCATTTGCACTCCCTCACCGCTCTTTTGCACTCCCTCACCGCTCATTTGCACTCCCTCACCGCTCTTTTGCACTCCCTCACCGCTCATTTGCACTCCCTCACCGCTCATTTGCACTCCCTCACCGCTCTTTTGCACTCCCTCACCGCTCTTTTGCACTCCCTCACCGCTCATTTGCACTCCCTCACCGCTCATTTGCACTCCCTCACCGCTCTTTTGCACTCCCTCACCGCTCATTTGCACTCCCTCACCGCTCATTTGCACTCCCTCACCGCTCTTTTGCACTCCCTCACCGCTCATTTGCACTCCCTCACCGCTCATTTGCACTCCCTCACCGCTCTTTTGCACTCCCTCACCGCTCATTTGCACTCCCTCACCGCTCTTTTGCACTCCCTCACCGCTCATTTGCACTCCCTCACCGCTCATTTGCACTCCCTCACCGCTCTTTTGCACTCCTCACCGCTCTTTTGCACTCCCTCACCGCTCTTTTGCACTCCCTCACCGCTCTTTTGCACTCCCTCACCGCTCTTTTGCACTCCCTCACCGCTCTTTTGCACTCCCTCACCGCTCTTTTGCACTCCCTCACCGCTCTTTTGCACTCCTCACCGCTCTTTTGCACTCCTCACCGCTCTTTTGCACTCCCTCACCGCTCTTTTGCACTCCCTCACCGCTCTTTTGCACTCCCTCACCGCTCTTTTGCACTCCCTCACCGCTCTTTTGCACTCCCTCACCGCTCTTTTGCACTCCCTCACCGCTCTTTTGCACTCCCTCACCGCTCTTTTGCACTCCCTCACCGCTCTTTTGCACTCCCTCACCGCTCTTTTGCACTCCTCACCGCTCTTTTGCACTCCCTCACCGCTCTTTTGCACTCCCTCACCGCTCTTTTGCACTCCCTCACCGCTCTTTTGCACTCCCTCACCGCTCATTTGCACTCCCTCACCGCTCATTTGCACTCCCTCACCGCTCATTTGCACTCCCTCACCGCTCTTTTGCACTCCCTCACCGCTCTTTTGCACTCCCTCACCGCTCATTTGCACTCCCTCACCGCTCTTTTGCACTCCCTCACCGCTCATTTGCACTCCCTCACCGCTCTTTTGCACTCCCTCACCGCTCATTTGCACTCCCTCACCGCTCATTTGCACTCCCTCACCGCTCTTTTGCACTCCCTCACCGCTCTTTTGCACTCCCTCACCGCTCATTTGCACTCCCTCACCGCTCATTTGCACTCCCTCACCGCTCTTTTGCACTCCCTCACCGCTCATTTGCACTCCCTCACCGCTCATTTGCACTCCCTCACCGCTCTTTTGCACTCCCTCACCGCTCATTTGCACTCCCTCACCGCTCATTTGCACTCCCTCACCGCTCTTTTGCACTCCCTCACCGCTCATTTGCACTCCCTCACCGCTCTTTTGCACTCCCTCACCGCTCATTTGCACTCCCTCACCGCTCATTTGCACTCCCTCACCGCTCTTTTGCACTCCTCACCGCTCTTTTGCACTCCCTCACCGCTCTTTTGCACTCCCTCACCGCTCTTTTGCACTCCCTCACCGCTCTTTTGCACTCCCTCACCGCTCTTTTGCACTCCCTCACCGCTCTTTTGCACTCCCTCACCGCTCTTTTGCACTCCTCACCGCTCTTTTGCACTCCTCACCGCTCTTTTGCACTCCCTCACCGCTCTTTTGCACTCCCTCACCGCTCTTTTGCACTCCCTCACCGCTCTTTTGCACTCCCTCACCGCTCTTTTGCACTCCCTCACCGCTCTTTTGCACTCCCTCACCGCTCTTTTGCACTCCCTCACCGCTCTTTTGCACTCCCTCACCGCTCTTTTGCACTCCCTCACCGCTCTTTTGCACTCCTCACCGCTCTTTTGCACTCCCTCACCGCTCTTTTGCACTCCCTCACCGCTCTTTTGCACTCCCTCACCGCTCTTTTGCACTCCCTCACCGCTCATTTGCACTCCCTCACCGCTCATTTGCACTCCCTCACCGCTCATTTGCACTCCCTCACCGCTCTTTTGCACTCCCTCACCGCTCTTTTGCACTCCCTCACCGCTCATTTGCACTCCCTCACCGCTCTTTTGCACTCCCTCACCGCTCATTTGCACTCCCTCACCGCTCTTTTGCACTCCCTCACCGCTCATTTGCACTCCCTCACCGCTCATTTGCACTCCCTCACCGCTCTTTTGCACTCCCTCACCGCTCTTTTGCACTCCCTCACCGCTCATTTGCACTCCCTCACCGCTCATTTGCACTCCCTCACCGCTCTTTTGCACTCCCTCACCGCTCATTTGCACTCCCTCACCGCTCATTTGCACTCCCTCACCGCTCTTTTGCACTCCCTCACCGCTCATTTGCACTCCCTCACCGCTCATTTGCACTCCCTCACCGCTCTTTTGCACTCCCTCACCGCTCATTTGCACTCCCTCACCGCTCTTTTGCACTCCCTCACCGCTCATTTGCACTCCCTCACCGCTCATTTGCACTCCCTCACCGCTCTTTTGCACTCCTCACCGCTCTTTTGCACTCCCTCACCGCTCTTTTGCACTCCCTCACCGCTCTTTGGCACTCCCTCACCGCTCTTTTGCACTCCCTCACCGCTCTTTTGCACTCCCTCACCGCTCTTTTGCACTCCCTCACCGCTCTTTTGCACTCCTCACCGCTCTTTTGCACTCCTCACCGCTCTTTTGCACTCCCTCACCGCTCTTTTGCACTCCCTCACCGCTCTTTTGCACTCCCTCACCGCTCTTTTGCACTCCCTCACCGCTCTTTTGCACTCCCTCACCGCTCTTTTGCACTCCCTCACCGCTCTTTTGCACTCCCTCACCGCTCTTTTGCACTCCCTCACCGCTCTTTTGCACTCCCTCACCGCTCTTTTGCACTCCTCACCGCTCTTTTGCACTCCCTCACCGCTCTTTTGCACTCCCTCACCGCTCTTTTGCACTCCCTCACCGCTCTTTTGCATTCCCTCACCGCTCATTTGCACTCCCTCACCGCTCATTTGCACTCCCTCACCGCTCATTTGCACTCCCTCACCGCTCATTTGCACTCCCTCACCGCTCATTTGCACTCCCTCACCGCTCTTTTGCACTCCCTCACCGCTCTTTTGCACTCCCTCACCGCTCTTTTGCACTCCCTCACCGCTCATTTGCACTCCCTCACCGCTCATTTGCACTCCCTCACCGCTCATTTGCACTCCCTCACCGTTCTCTTATCCTCTGTTTGTCTCTACTTGCTGCTCCGCCCTCCGCATATCACCCCTTTAGTGGAAAAAAAAACTCGTGTGCTAACTTTTTCTCCCTTCCACCCTCTTTACCTCCTCATTCCACTACTCTCCTCTCCTCTTCCCTATCGTACCCACCCTTCCATACCCACGAAGTTGTACTGCACAGTCTTCAACCTACCCCATATCTCTTCCTCCCTCTCCTCATTACCTGTGCTCTCTCTTGCCCACTTTACTCCCAATAGCTTTTATATCTTACCCTAACTATCTCCTCCTTTAATTTATTAACTTTCTCCTCCCTATTACCCACTGATGGCATTTTCCTTATACCCCCATTAACCATTCAACTCCCACTGTAGTTACCACTAGATAATGATCCGTGTGTCGCTTCCTCCTTCCCTAACAACATCAACATCAACAAGTTTTCACATCAATATTTTTTCTACTAATGAAGAGGCAAAGAAAAAACCTGCTGTTATTACTCTCTATATCATTTCTCATGTGCTTATTTAATACTCCTTTTCTTAATATAAGTGTTGCTTATTACCAAACATTTTTCCTTATCCGTACAAATTTTAATCAGAAGCCTCCATCATGGTTTACCTCTGGCACTGTAAACTTACTACATCCTCTACGTCACATACTACATCCTCTACGTCACATACTACGTCCTCTACGTCACATACTACGTCCTCTACGTCAGTTATTCTCACATTAACGTTTACGTCCCCAACAACTATTATTATTTTTTGTCTTCTTCTTTATCTTCTTTTTATAATTATTATTATTATTATTATTATTATTATTATTATTATTATTATTATTATTATTATTATTATTATTATTATTATTATTATTATTATTATTATTATTATTATTATTTAAATACTACTACTGCTACTTTAAAGCTTATAGACTGCACAAGGCTTATTAACCCGTTCACCATCATTCAAGAATATTTTAATCCCTATATATATATATATATATATATATATATATATATATATATATATATATATATATATATATATATATATATATATATACATATATATATATATATATATATATATATATATATATATATATATATATATATATATATATATATATATATATATATATATATATATATATATATATATTTCAGCATGTCGACCGTCTCCCACCGAGGCAGGGTGACCCAAAAAGAAAGAAAATCCCCAAAAACAGAATACTTTCATCATCATTCAACACTTTCCCTCCACTCAAACACACACACACACACACACACACACACACACACACACACACACACACACACACACACACACACACACACACACACACACACACACACACACACATATATACACACGCTCTCACATACACACACATACGAACACACACACACATACACACACACACACACACACACACACACACACACACACACACACACACACACACACACACACACACACACACACACACACACACACACACACACAAACAAACACACACAAACATATTGGAGTATGCGGCACCAGTCTGGAACCCACACCTAGCCAAGCATGTAAAGAAACTAGAGAAAGTGCAAAGGTTTGCAACAAGACTAGTCCCAGAGTTAAGAGGTATGCACTACGAGAAGAGGTTAAGGGAAATCAACCTGACGACACTTGAGGACAGGAGAGATAGGGGGGACATGATAACGACATACAAAATACTGAGAGGAATTGACAAGGTGGACAAAGACAGGATGTTCCAGAGATGGGGCACAACAACAGTTAGAAGTTGAAGACGCAGATGAATCACAGGGATGTTAGGAAGTATTTCTTCAGCCACAGAGTAGTCAGGAAGTGGAATAGTTTGGGAAGCGATGTAGTGAAGGCAGGATCCATACATAGCTTTAAGCAGTATGATAAAGCTCACGGTTCAGAGAGAGTGGCCTAGTAGAGACCAGTGAAGAGGCGGGGCCTGGAGCTTGGACTCGACCCCACCAACCTCAACTAGGTAAGTACACACACACACACACACACACACACACACACACACACACACACACACACACACACACACACACACACACACACACACACACACACACACACACACACACACACACACACACACACACACAAGCAAGCACACAACTATACTCAGAACCCCACAACCTATCACACCATCCCAACACAAACTGCAATCCATACCCACAGCCTCCACCCAACACCCAGTTATAGAATCCCACAGTATGCTACCAGGTCTCCCACCCTCACAGCCCCTCCCCCCAAACCACAGTGTTGAAAAGGAAACTGAAGGTATGGCACACAAACGCTGATGGAATAACAAATAAATGGGAGGAGTGGCACGAAAGAGTCAAAGAGGCATCACCGGACATCATAGCTCTCACAGAAACCAAGCTTACATGTATGATAACAGATGCCATCTTTCCAATGGGATACCAGATCCTGACGAAAGACAGAGGGAACAGGGGGGTGGAGGAGTGGCACTGCTGGTCAAAAACCAATGGAATTTTAATGAGCTGGAGAGAGGAGACAACGGAGAAGCAAACGATTACATAGTGGGAACGCTTCACTCTGGAGGTCCCAAGGTGGTAATTGCAATGATGTATAACCCACCACAGAACAGCAGGAGGCCAAGGCAAGAGTATGACAAGAGCAACAGAGCGATGGTTGACACACTGGCTGCAGTGGCCAGAAGAGCTCATGCATGCAGGGCAAAGCTCCTGATCATGGGTGACTTTAACCACAAAGAGATCGATTGGGAGTACTTGGAGCCACATGGGGGCCAAGATACATGGAGGGCTAAGATGATGGAGGTGGTACTGGAAAACTTCATGTACCAACATGTAAGGGACACTACGAGAGAGAGAAGAGAGGATAAACCAGCAAGACTGGACTTAGTATTCACCTTGAGTAGTGCAGATATTGAGGATATCACATATGAAAGACCCCTTGAGGCCAGCGATCATGTGGTTTTAAGCTTCGAATACACAGTAGAGCTACAAGTGGAGGGGGAAGCAGGAAGGTCAGGATGAATGAAGCCAGACTACAAGAAAGGGGACTACACAGGAATGAGGAACTTCCTGAACGGGGTTCAGTGGGACAGAGAACTGGCAGGGAAGCCAGTTAATGAGATGATGGAATATGTAGCAACAATGTGCAAGGAAGCTGAGGAGAGGTTTGTACCCAAGGGTAACAGGAATAATGAAAAAGCCAGGATGAGCCCATGGTTCACCCAAAGGTGCAGGGAGGCAAAAACCAAGTGTGCTAGGGAATGGAAGAAATATAGAAGGCAAAGGACCCAGGAGAATAAGGAGAGCAGTCGTAGAGCAAGAAATGAATATGCACAGATAAGAAGGGAGGCCCAACGACAATATGAAAACGACATAGCAGCGAAAACCAAATCTGACCCGAAACTGTTATACAGCCACATCAGGAGGAAAAAAACAGTCAAGGACCATGTAATCAGGCTAAGGAAGGAAGGAGGAGAGACAACAAGAAATGATCATGAAGTACGTGAGGAACTCAACAAGAGATTCAAAGAAGTGTTCACAGAGGAGACAGAAGGGGCTCCAGAAAGACTGAGAGGTGGGGCACACCAACACCACAGTACACACAACCGAGGAAGAAGTGAAGAGGCTTCTGAGTGAGCTAGATACCTCAAAGGCAATGGGGCCAGATAACATCTCTCCATGGGGCCTGAGCGAGGTAGCAGAGGCGCTATGTGTTCCCCTAACAACAATATTCAATTCATCTATTGAAACAGGGAGATTGCCTGAGGCATTGAAGACAGCAAATGTAGTCCCAATCTTTAAAAAAGGAGACAGACATGAAGCACTAAACTACAGACTAGTGTCACTGACATGAATAGTATCCAAAGTCATGGAGAAGATTATCAGGAGAAGAGTGATGGAACACCTAGAAAGGAATGATCTCATCAACAGCAGCCAACATGGTCTCAGGGACGGGAAATCATGTGTCACAAACCTACTGGAGTTCTATGACATGGTGACAGCAGTAAGACAAGAGAGAGAGGGGTGGGTGGATTGCATTTTCTTGGACTGCAAGAAGGCGTTCGACACAGTTCCACACAAGAGATTAGTGCAAAAACTGGAGGACCAAGCAGGGATAACAAGGAAGGCACTACAATGGATCAGGGAATATTTGTCAGGAAGACAGCAGCGAGTCATGGTACGTGGCGAGGTGTCAGAGTGGGCACCTGTGACCAGCGGGTTCCCACAGGGGTCAGTCCTAGGACCAGTGCTGTTTCTGGTATTAGTGAACGACATGACGGAAGGAATAGACTCCGAGGTGTCCCTGTTTGCAGATGACGCGAAGTTGATGAGAAGAATTCATTCG
Source organism: Cherax quadricarinatus (assembly GCF_038502225.1). Lineage (NCBI taxonomy): Eukaryota > Metazoa > Arthropoda > Malacostraca > Decapoda > Parastacidae > Cherax > Cherax quadricarinatus. The sequence continues at coordinate 36,759,044 of NC_091297.1, read as the reverse complement.
TTCGAAGACCAGGCAGAACTACAAAGGGATCTGGACAGGCTGCAGACCTGGTCCAGCAATTGGCTCCTGGAGTTCAACCCCACCAAGTGCAAAATCATGAAGATTGGGGAAGGGCAAAGATGACCGCAGACGGAGTATAGTCTAGGGGGGCAGAGACTACAAACCTCACTCAAGGAAAAAGGTCTTTGGATGAGTATAACACCAGCTACATCTCCTGAAGCGCACATCAACCAAATAACTGCTGCAGCATATGGGCGCCTAGCAAACCTCAGAACAGCATTCCGACATCTTAATAAGGAATCGTTCAGGACCCTGTACACCGTGTACGTTAGGCCCATATTGGAGTATGCGGCACCAGTTTGGAACCCACACCTAGCCAAGCATGTAAAGAAACTAGAGAAAGTGCAAAGGTTTGCAGCAAGACTAGTCCCAGAGGAGAGGTTAAGGGAAATCAACCTGACGACACTGGAGGACAGGAAAGATAGGGGACACATGATAACGACGTACAAAATACTGAGAGGAATTGACAAGGTGGACAAAGACAGGATGTTCCAGAGATGGGACACAGCAACAAGGGGACACAGTTGGAAGTTGAAGACACAGATGAATGACAGGGATTTTAGGAAGTATTTCTTCAGCCACAGAGTAGTCAGGAAGTGGAATAGTTTGGGAAGCGATGTAGTGGAGGCAGGATCCATACATAGCTTTAAGTAGAGGTATGATAAGGCTCACGTTTCAGGGAGAGTGACCTAGTAGCGACCAGTGAAGAGGCGGGGCCAGGAGCTTGGACTCGACCCCTGCAGCCTCAACTAGGTGAGTACACACACACACACACACACACACACACACACACACACACACACACACACACACACACACACGCATATATATATGTATAAATATATATATATATATATATATATATATATATATATATATATATATATATATATATATATATATATATATATATATATATATATATATATATATATACAGCATATATACTCTGAATGATATAGAGCTCACGATGTCAATGCTTGAAGATTCCACCTGGACGAGAAGGTTGTTAACTAAACCACAGAAAGTTCTTTGAAAGGAACCGAACTCCTGTCTAACTCTGGCCTGTTTGCTTCAATCATTTAAAACAGTACTAGGTGAGTTAATTGCAAAATCACATAAATGCAATTAAAAGGTTGAGGAGACCTATACTAATATGAGATAAGATTAACACATTCATGCAGCAACTTGCTGTATTAACAGATTTACGTACATTGTAGCATCAGGCTTAAGAGCGGTTACAAATACTTCAAGTTATATTATTATATACACAGACTAATGTATCGCATACAGTCATGGTTTCCTGTCCACTTATTTGGGAATTTGGATGTAACAGATAAATTAGTTACGTGATAAGTCATCTTACTAATGGAAAGAAGTGACCTGACCCGTAAATTTGCTGATACAATAAATGAATTTGAACTATTCAAGTGATATTATTGTAAATGTTTACAAGTGTGTCTCTGTAGTTCTTATTGAGCCTAGTTCTTAGTTCCTTGTATATCAAGATGTTCTCACGATATCCTCCGCAAGATTGATATATATTGCACAATAAACTAGCCACTACCGTCCACTAATAAACATTCGATGCACAAAAGACTGGCAATGACCATCTACTAGATGGATACTTTGGGCGCTTAATAAATCAATATATAAGTTTGAATCAAAATTCCTCTGTATACCTCATTTACCTCATAATTTAGCAAACTCTTAATATTTTTTTAAAAGTAAAAAAAAAAAAAAAACGCGATATATCACAGTATTTATTACTTTCGTTTTAACTTTTTTTTCAAGCATATGTAATAGATAAAAAATTCCCTCGTCCAGAGTTACACAATAAACTAGACACCTCGACCTACAGAGTCAAAGAAAACTGTTAATTATCAGCCAGTCAGACTTTGGCCAGGAAATCCGAAAATGGTCTTGGTTGACTAACCAGGGTAAGATATAATTACGTACTGGTTATACAACTCCTGGAGAATGGGAGGTAATCATGTTTGATCCAGTGAAGGAGAGGGATAACTCTAATTCCTTGGAGCAAGAAATCTTTACACGTAAAACTAACTTGGTCCCAAAGCTTCAAGGACAGGCTTAAGGTGTGCTAAATTTAATATCAGTTGAAGAACGAGACATTAGTGGAGACATATTCACTACGTAGCAAATAGTCGGGAGTACAGAGACGGTGTACAAAGACTGCTGGACACATGAGGGACCAGAGTGTTAGACACAGGAAGGAGAGGATTGTTGGACACGGGAGAGAGGAGAGAGCATGCGAGCAGTGTTGGAAACTAGACAATCAGATGAACCACGGGAATAAACCCAAACAATCCAACCTCATCACAAACCAAAGTGTGACTTTGTAAATGGTCCAAGTCGGACCGAAACGTCGTCGTAAGCTCCTCTCTTCTATGTGCGGGTTATTTGTGTAACGTTCCAGTTATGCCTTTTTTGGTTATTTAATAACGTCCTAACAATAACAATTACAGAAGATGCATTAACAGACATGAAAAGCCAAAATAAATCTATAAACAGAACCTAATGTCGCAAAGAGAACATAATGTCGTAAACAGATCTTAGCAGAACAAACACGGTGTTGTTAGGTCAGGTAAAATTCGTCAGGAGACAGGACAACTGTTTCCTGATGCAGGGCCACAGTAATACGTATAATATCCCGCCACTGAAACTTTGGGTCATCTGAGTACCTGCTTCCACTGTTGCATTTCGACGCGTTCCAACCTTACACAGAGTAATCTGTCAGTCCACAAGACATGATACCAACAACGGGGTTCAGACATTTTTTTACATAGAATTATCAGTCTTCTCCAGGCTCCTCCTTGTCGTTGCTCAGCGCTACGATCCTTAATAGGACTTAATGAGTGGCGATAAGGTCTTATAACCTTAGACAAGCCGTAAAGCAAGAGATAACTCTACATGGGACACCAGAAGCCGTCGCTGCAACTTCTTCTTTTACTCCCTCTATCTCGCCTGCATAAAATTTAAGTGTTTCTTAAATCAAATATGAGCGAAGGGCTGACAGTTCTTATGCTAATTTACAGCTTAACTCTGGCTTCCTTCCTAATCTTTGCCTCTGCAGTGTTTGATTACTTGTAAGTGGAACCTAAAGAAAGTATTTTTAGGAGTCTGGTAAGCACATATTATATTAAACATTACCGTAATGAAATAATTGTATTTTGATATTATATATGTCGTGCCGAATAGGTAAAACTTGCGATTTTGGATTAAATAGAAACGCTCTTCTTGCCGAATAAAGAAAGCAAAAATTTGTATGAGCAATAATTCTGCAAAAATCATTTTGAATCTAACGAAAAAAATATTTCATTGTGTTTGTTTATTTTTAAACTATTGTGAACTTATCTAAAATATATTTTGTTGAATTAGGCTAAATTAAGCTGCGCTTGTTATAAAGAGGTTTGCTAAGTTTTCTAAGGTTCTTTTGGTACAAAATTATTAATTTTTTCATTAACATAAACGAAAAAAATATATATATGTATATATTTAAACGTATTAGTGAAAATTATAGAACTTAATTTTAAATGAGTTCTTACTAATTGACCAATTTTACCTATTCGGCACGACATATATATATATATATATATATATATATATATATATATATATATATATATATATATATATATATATATATATATATATATATATATATATATATTATATATATATATATATATATATATATTTTGTTTTTTGTTTTTTTCAACAAGTCGGCCGTCTCCCACCGAGGCAGGGTGACCCAAAAAAAAAAAAGAAAGAAAATCCCCAAAAAGAAAATACTTTCATCATCATTCAACACTTTCACCACACTCACACATTATCACTGCTTTTGCAGAGGTGCTCAGAATACAACAGTTTAGAAGCATATACGTATAGAGATACACAACATATCCCTCCAAACTGCCAATATCCCAAACCCCTCCTTTAAAGTGCAGGCATTGTACTTCCCATTTCCAGGACTCAAGTCCGACTATATGAAAATAACCGGTTTCCCTGAATCCCTTCACTAAATATTACCCTGCTCACACTCCAACAGATCGTCAGGTCCCAAGTATCATTCGTCTCCATTCACTCCTATCTAACACGCTCATGCACGCTTGCTTGAAGTCCAAGCCCCTCACCCACAAAACCTCCTTTACCCCCTCTTTCCAACCCTTTCGAGGACGACCCCTACCCCTCTTTCCTTCCCCTATAGATTTATATGCTTTCCATGTCATTCTACTTTGATCCATTCTCTCTAAATGACCAAACCACCTCAACAACCCCTCTTCTGCCCTCTGACTAATGCTTTTATTAACTCCACACCTTCTCCTAATTTCCACACTCCGAATTTTCTGCATAATATTTACACCACACATTGCCCTTAGACAGGACATCTCCGCTGCCTCCAACCGTCTCCTCGCTGCTGCATTTACCACCCAAGCTTCACATCCATATAAGAGTGTTGGTACTACTATACTTTCATACATTCCCTTCTTTGCCTCCATAGATAACGTTTTTTGACTCCACATATACCTCAACGCACCACCCACCTTTTTTCCCTCATCAATTCTATGATTAACCTCATCCTTCATAAATCCATCCGCCGACACGTCAACTCCCAAGTATCTGAAAACATTCACTTCTTCCATACTCCTCCTCCCCAATTTGATATCCAATTTTTCTTTATCTAAATCATTTGATACCCTCATCACCTTACTCTTTTCTATGTTCACTTTCAACTTTCTACCTTTACACACATTCTCAAACTCATCCACTAACCTTTGTAATTTTTCTTTAGAATCTCCCATAAGCACAGTATCATCAGCAAAAAGTAACTGTGTCAATTCCCATTTTGAATTTGATTCCCCATAATTTAATCCCACCCCTCTCCCGAACACCCTAGCATTTACTTCTTTTACAACCCCATCTATAAATATATTAAACAACCATGGTGACATTACACATCCCTGTCTAAGACCTACTTTTACTGGGAAGTATTCTCCCTCTCTTCTACACACCCTAACCTGAGCCTCACTATCCTCATAAAAGCTCTTTACAGCATTTAGTAACTTACCACCTATTCCATATACTTGCAACATCTGCCACATTGCTCCTCTATCCACTCTATCATATGCCTTTTCTAAATCCATAAATGCAATAAAAACTTCCCTACCTTTATCTAAATACTGTTCACATATATGCTTCAATGTAAACACTTGATCTACACATCCCCTACCCACTCTGAAGCCTCCTTGCTCGTCCGCAATTCTACATTCTGTCTTACCTCTAATTCTTTCAATTATAACCCTACCGTATACTTTTCCTGGTATACTCAGTAAACTTATTCCTCTATAATTTTTACAATCTCTTTTGTCCCCTTTCCCTTTATATAAAGGGACTATACATGCTCTCCGCCAATCCCTAGGTACCTTCCCCTCTTTCATACATTTATTAAACAAAAGTACCAACCACTCCAACACTATATCCCCCCCTGCTTTTAACATTTCTGTCATGATCCCATCAGTTCCAGCTGCTTTACCCCCTTTCATTCTACGTAATGCCTCACGTACCTCCACCACACTTACATTCCGCTCTTCTTCACTCCTAAAAGATGGTATACCTCCCTGGCCAATGCATGAAATTACCGCCTCCCTTTCTTCCTTAACATTTAAAAGTTCCTCAAAATATTCTCGCCATCTACCTAATACCTCCCTCTCCCCATCTACTAACTCCCCTACTCTGTTTTTAACTGACAAATCCATACTTTCCCTAGGCTTTCTTAACTTGTTTAACTCACTCCAAAATTTTTTCTTATTTTCATTAAAATTTCTTGACAGTGCCTCTCCCACTCTTTCATCTGCTCTCCTTTTGCACTCTCTCACCACTCTCTTCACCTTTCTTTTACTCTCCATATACTCTGCTCTTCTTATAACACTTCTGCTTTGTAAAAACCTCTCGTAAGCTACCTTTTTCTCTTTTATCACACCCTTTACTTCATCATTCCACCAATCACTCCTCTTTCCTCCTGCCCCCACCCTCCTATAACCACAAACTTCTGCCCCACATTCTAATACTGCATTTTTAAAACTACTCCAACCCTCTTCAACCCCCCACTACTCATCTTTGCACTAACCCACCTTTCTGTCAATAGTCGCTTATATCTCGCCCGAACTTCCTCCTCCCTTAGTTTATACACTTTCACCTCCCTCTTACTTGTTGTTTCCACCTTCCTCTTTTCCCATCTACCTCTTACTCTAACTGTAGCTACAACTAAATAATGATCCGATATATCAGTTGCCCCTCTATAAACATGTACATCCTGGAGCCTACCCATCAACCTTTTATCCACCAATACATAATCTAACAAACTACTTTCATTACGTGCTACATCATACCTTGTATATTTATTTATCCTCTTTTTCATAAAATATATATTACTTATTACCAAATTTCTTTCTACACATAGCTCAATTAAAGGCTCCCTATTTACATTTACCCCTGGCACCCCAAAATTACCTACTACTCCCTCCATAACATTTTTACCCACTTTAGCATTGAAATCCCCAACCACCATTACTCTCACACTTGATTCAAAACTCCCCACGCATTCACTCAACATTTCCCAGAATCTCTCTCTCTCCTCTACACTTCTCTCTTCTCCAGGTGCATACACGCTTACTATAACCCACTTTTCACATCCAATCTTTACTTTACTCCACATAATCCTTGAATTTATACATTTGTAGTCCCTCTTTTCCTGCCATAGCTTATCCTTCAACATTATTGCTACTCCTTCTTTAGCTCTAACTCTATTTGAAACCCCTGACCTAATCCCATTTATTCCTCTCCATTGAAACTCACCCACCCCCTTCAGCTTTGTTTCACTTAAAGCCAGGACATCCAGTTTCTTCTCATTCATAACATCCACAATCATCTCTTTCTTATCAATTGCACAACATCCACGCACATTCAGACTTCCCACTTTGACAATTTTCTTCTTCTTATTCTTTTTAGTAATCTTTACAGGAAAAGGGGTTACTAGCCCATTGTTCCCGGCATTTTAGTTGACTTTTACAACACGCATGGCTTACGGAGGAAAGATTCTTATTCCACTTCCCCATGGATATAAGAGGAAAAGTAATAAGACCAAGAACTATTAAGATAAAATCAAAGAAAACTCAGATGAGTGTGTATAAATAAACGTGTACATGTATGTGTAGTGTGACCTAATTGTAAGTAGAAGTAGCAAGACGTACCTGTAATCTTGCATATTTATGAGACAGACAAAAGACACCAGCAATCCTACCATCATGTAAAACAATTACAGGCTTTCGTTTTACACTCACTTGGCAGGACGGTAGTACCTCCCTGGGTGGTTGCTGTCTACCAACCTACTACCTATATATATATATACTATATATATATATATATATATATATATATATATATATATATATATATATATATATATATATATATATATCTATATATTTATATATATATCTATATATATATATATATATTTATATATATATATATATATATATTTCTATATATATATATATATATATATATATATATGTATATATATATATGTATATATATATATGTATATATGTATATATATATGTATATATATATATATATATGTATATATATATATATATATATATGTATATATATATATATATATATATATATATATATGTATATATAGTTAGTGGAGTAGCATGGTGGAGGTGTGGCAGTGTACGCTAGACGGGGCTGAGTTTCCACTTGTACTGAGGTGGGATAATAGTTCTTAACCTGTAAAATTGAATTATGTACAAAAAATTACTCCTTGTATATTTGTTTGCAAATGATTTTCGGTGTTTTCTATATGACACATGTCTCACTATGACACATGTCTCACTATGACACATGTCTCACTATGACACATGTCTCACTATGACACATGTCTCACTATGACACATGTCTCACTAATACACATGTCTCACTATGAGACATGTATCACTAAGAAGCATGTCTCACTATGACACATGTCTCACTATTACAAATGTCTCACTATGAAACATGCCTCACTGTGACACATGTCTCACATTGAGACATGTCTCACTATTACACAAGTCTCACTATGAAACATGTCTCACTCTGAAACATTTCTCACTATGCTGAGTACAAAACTGAACGTAATTTATATTATTACTTTCCTTATCCCATTTTTCACCTGCATTATGTACAAGTGAGAGAGAATGTGTGCAAGTCTGTGTCTAGGATTCCCATCAGTATGAGTAACTTATACTTTGGAGAGGAGACGTTAGATGACGTTAAAGTCCTCCTGTAGGATTACCAAGTTTAGGACCTTCCTAACGAATATCCAGGTCTAGAGTTGGTCGTCACGACCACACCAGACCTGGCTGTCAGGACCACACCAGACCTGGCTGTCGGGACCACACCAGACCTGGCTGTCAGAACCACACCAGACCTGGCTGTCAGGACCACACCAGACCTAGCTGTCAGGACCACACCAGACCTGGCTGTCAGGACCACACCAGACCTGGCTGTCAGGACCACACTAGACCTGACTGTCAGGACCATACCAGACCTGGCTGTCAGGACCACACCAGACCTGGCTGTCAGGACCATACCAGACTTAGCTGTCAGGACCACACCAGACCTGGCTGTCATGACCACACTAGACCTGGCTGTCAGGACCACACCAGACCTGGCTGTCAGGACCACACCAGACCTAGCTGTCAGGACCACACCAGACCTGGCTGTCAGGACCACACTAGACCTGGCTGTCTGGACCACACCAGACCTGGCTGTCAGGACCACACTAGACCTGCCTGTCTGGACCACACCAGACTTGGCTGTCAGGACCACACTACATCTGACTGTCAGGACCACACCAGACTTGGCTGTCAGAACCACACCAGACCTGGCTGTCAGCACCACACTAGACCTGGCTGTCTTGACCACACCAGACTTGGCTGTCAGGACCACACTAGACCTGGCTGTCAGGACCACACCAGGCCTGGCTGTCAGGACCACACCAGGCCTGGCTGTCAGGGCCACACTACACCTGGCTGTCAGGCCCACACTAGACCTAGCTGTCAGGACCACACCAGACCTGGCTGTTAGGACCACACCAGACCTAGCTTTCAGGACCACACCAGACCTGGCTGTCAGGACCACACTAGACCTAGCTGTCAGGACCACTCCAGACCTGGCTGTCAGGACCACACCAGACCTGGCTGTCAGGACCACACCAGACCTGGCTGTCAGGACCACACCAGACCTGGCTGTCAGGACCACACCAGACCTGGCTGTCAGGACCACACCAGACCTAGCAGTCAGAACCGCACCAGACCTGGCTGTCAGGACCACACCAGACCTGGCTGTCAGAACCACACCAGACCTGGCTGTCAGCACCACACCAGACCTGGCTGTCAGGACCACACCAGACCTGGCTGTCATGCCCACTCCAAACCTCGTCGGGAAACTGAGAACAGGTGCAGTGACGTGGTTATGACAGGTAGACAGGCGAGGACAGATGGGTGGGAGGCAGTTTTATCACTGACGGACAGAAACATGACTGACAGGATCGTGTATTTTGCACAGTCAGTCAAGGTCAAGTCTCATTCATTATCACCATTAAAGACGGCAATTAATTTCTTTTAAATATTTGAATATTATTTTTGTGCTGTTCTTTGTTCTCCATAAAGCGTCTTTACTAACACCTGAAGACCCGTCTTGCACCTGTGCTCGGTTAGGAATAGTTCTCCAATCCACAAGATTTATTTTGCAGAATTTTGTAAGCCTCTATATCGCACAAATACTTCAATAACATTTACACACACACACACACACACACACACACACACACACACACACACACACACACACACACACACACACACACACACACACACACACACACACACACACACACACACACACACACATATACGCTGAGAGATATACCCCTTTTGGAATATACGCTGAGAGACATACACCTCTCAGCATATATACACTAAGAGACATACAACTCTCAGAATATACGCTGAAAGACATACACCTGTCAGCATATATACGCTGAGAGACATGAACCTCTCAGAATATATGCTGAGAGACATACACATCTCAGCATATATACACTAAGAGACTTACAATTCTGAGAATATACGCTGAGAGACATACACCTCTCAGCATATATACACTGAGAGACATACAACTCTCAGAATATTCGCTGAAAGACATACACCTCTCAGCATATATACGCTAATAGACTTACAATTCTCAGAATATACGCTGAGAGACATACACCTCTCAGCATATATACACTGAGAGACATACAACTCTCAGAATATTCGCTGAAAGACATACATCTCTCAGCATGTAATAAAGTTGGTAGAATTACCTACAATATGTAAAGTAAAAGGACACAAGTGCAACTAATGTGACATTTATTGTGGCAACGTTTCGCTCTCCAGGAGCTTTATCAAGCCATTACAAACAATACATGGACACAGAGGGTATATAAAGGCTCAGAGTGAGGTGAATACTAGTGAGGTACCATTTCGATGTTCACTAGTGGTAGTAGTAGTAGTAGTAGTAGTGGTAGTGACAAAAGTAATACAATATGGTAGAGCAATTAATTCGTACATGAGTAAAAGGATATAAAAGCTATTACTTGGGTAACATAAAAATAGGTTGGACAAATATAAACTGGAATGAGGCAGCTTGTTTCAGTGTTCACTCTCTGTGCTCTGTGTAGTATAACAGGAGAGACTATGTGATGGCAGGGTTTACTGTTTTCAGGAGGATTCTTGCTAAGACTTCGGAGATGGTGAAGCTGCCGTTGTTTTCGAAACAGCGATCAGTGCTGATTCAAGGCACTTGCGTGTGCGTAAATTAGTTTCTTTTATCACTAATTGGGCCTCTCTGAATTTCATAAGATGATTGGTGGAATTTCGGTGTTGTACACAGGCGTTGTTTAAGTTGTCGTTCCTACATGCGTATATGTGTTCATTGAGGCGGGTGTCGAGGTTTCTTGCTGTTTCACCTACGTAGATCTTGTCACAGCCTCCACAGGGTATAGTGTAAACTCCTGCATTGACTGGTTCGTGGTGCTTGGGTTTTGTCCTGGTTAGATCCTTTATTGAAGTGGTAGAAGCGATGGCGACTCTGGTGGTGGTCTCAAAAGTACTTTCACAAGCTAACACCAGAGTCGCCATCGCTTCTACCACTTCAATAAAGGATCTAACCAGGACAAAACCCAAGCACCACGAACCAGTCAATGCAGGAGTTTACACTATACCCTGTGGAGGCTGTGACAAGATCTACGTAGGTGAAACAGCAAGAAACCTCGACACCCGCCTCAATGAACACATATACGCATGTAGGAACGACAACTTAAACAACGCCTGTGTACAACACCGAAATTCCACCAATCATCTTATGAAATTCAGAGAGGCCCAATTAGTGATAAAAGAAACTAATTTACGCACACGCAAGTGCCTTGAATCAGCACTGATCGCTGTTTCGAATACCATTAAACAAAACAACGGCAGCTTCACCATCTCCGAAGTCTTAGCAAGAATCCTCCTGAAAACAGTAAACCCTGCCATCACATAGTCTCTCCTGTTATACTACACAAAGCACAGAGAGTGAACACTGAAACAAGCTGCCTCATTCCAGTTTATATTTGTCCAACCTATTTTTATGTTACCCAAGTAATAGCTTTTATATCCTTTTACTCATGTACGAATTAATTGCTCTACCATATTGTATTACTTTTGTCACTACCACTACTACTACTACTACTACTACCACTAGTGAACATCGAAATGGTACCTCACTAGTATTCACCTCACTCTGAGCCTTTATATACCCTCTGTGTCCATGTATTGTTTGTAATGGCTTGATAAAGCTCCTGGAGAGCGAAACGTTGCCACAATAAATGTCACATTAGTTGCACTTGTGTCCTTTTACTTTACATCTCTCAGCATATATACGCTGAGAGACATAAACCTCTCAAAATATATGCTGAGAGACATACACCTCTCAGAATATACGCTGAGAGACATAAACCTCTTAAAATATATGCTGAGAGACATACACCTCTCAGGATATATACATTAAGAGACATACAGCTCTCAGAATATACGCTGAGAGACATACACCTCTCAGCATATATACACTAAGAGACATACAACTCTCAGAATATACGCCGAGAGACATACACCTCTCAGCATATATGCACTGAAAGACATACAACTCTCAGAATATACGCTGAAAGACATACATCTCTCAGCATATATACGCTGAGAGACATAAACATCTCAAAATATATGCTGAGAGACATACACCTCTCAGAATATACGCTGAGAGACGTGCACCTCTTAGCATATATACACTAAGAGACATCCAGCTCTCAGAATAAACACTGAGATACATACACCTCTCAGAATATGCACTGACATACATACACCTCTCAGAATATACACTGAGAAACATACACCTCTCAGAATATACACAGAGAGACATACACCTCTCAGAATATACACTGAGAGACATACACTTCTCAGAAAATACACTGAGAGACATACACCTCTCAGAATATACACTGAGAAACATACACCTCTCAGAATATACACTGAGAGACATACACCTCTCAGAATATACACTGAGAGACATACACCTCTCAGAATATGCACTGAGAGACATACACCTCTCAGAATATACACTGAGAAACATACACCTCTCAGAATATACACTGAGAGACATACACCTCTCAGAATATACACTGAGAGACATACACGTCTCTGGATATAAATCTTGTGAATTACCTTTTAATTCACAATATTTTTGGAGAGAAAAAGTGCACAATAAAGTGGAGGGAAATTACTTAAGAGTTCCTAGCAGGCGAGTTTTATTATTAAATATCAAACAAATAATTTCTGTAAATATATTAAATAAAAACAAATGTGTTTCAATACCTAAAAACTGATATATTTGTGAGAAAGCAGCTCTATACACTGCCTAGCTGACAGCAGCTCTATACACTGCCTAGCTGACAGTAGCTCTATACACTGCCTAGCTGACAGCAGTTCTATACACTGCCTAGCTGACACCAGCTCTATACTCTGCCTAGCTGACAGCAGCTCTATACACTGCCTAGCTGACAGCAGCTCTATACTCTGCCTAGCTGACAGCAGCTCTATACACTGCCTAGCTGACAGCAGCTCTATACACTGCCTAGCTGACAGCAGCTCTATACTCTGCCTAGCTGACAGCAGCTCTATACTCTGCCTAGCTGACAGCAGCTCTATACCCTGCCTAGCTGACAGCAGCTCTATACACTGCCTAGTTGACAGCAGCTCTATACACTGCCTAGCTGACAGCAGCTTTATAAACTGCCTAGCTGACAGCAGCTCTATACACTGCCTAGCTGACAGCAGCTCTATACACTGCCTACCTGAGAGCAGCTCTATACACTGCCTAGCTGACAGCAGCTCTATACACTGCCTAGCTGACAGCAGTTCTATACACTGCCTAGCTGACAGCAGCTCTATACACTGCCTAGCTGACAGAAGCTCTATACACTGCCTAGTTGGCAGCAGCTCTATGCACTGCCTAGTTGACAGCAACTCTATGCACTGCCTAGTTGACAGCAGCTCTATGCACTGCCTAGTTGACAGCAGCTCTATAAACTGCCTAGTTGACATCAGCTCTATAAGCTGCCTAGTTGACACCAGCTCTATATGCTGCCTAGTTGACACCAGCTCTATAAACTGTCTAGTTGACATCAGATCTATAAACTGCCTTGTTTACAGCAGCTCTATACACTGCCTAGCTGACAGCAGCTCTATACACTGCCTAGCTGACAGCAGCTCTATACACTGCCTAGCTGACAGCAGTTCTATACACTGCCTAGCTGACACCAGCTCTATACTCTGCCTAGCTGACAGCAGCTCTATACACTGCCTAGCTGACAGCAGCTCTATACTCTGCCTAGCTGCAAGCAGCTCTATAAACTGCCTAGTTGACATCAGCTCTATAAGCTGCCTAGTTGACACCAGCTCTATATGCTGCCTAGTTGACACCAGCTCTATAAACTGTCTAGTTGACATCAGATCTATAAACTGCCTTGTTTACAGCAGCTCTATACACTGCCTAGCTGACAGCAGCTCTATACACTGCCTAGCTGACAGCAGCTCTATACACTGCCTAGCTGACAGCAGTTCTATACACTGCCTAGCTGACACCAGCTCTATACTCTGCCTAGCTGACAGCAGCTCTATACACTGCCTAGCTGACAGCAGCTCTATACTCTGCCTAGCTGCAAGCAGCTCTATACACTGCCTAGCTGACAGCAGCTCTATACACTGCCTAGCTGACAGCAGCTCTATACTCTGCCTAGCTGACAGCAGCTCTATACTCTGCCTAGCTGACAGCAGCTCTATACCCTGCCTAGCTGACAGCAGCTCTATACACTGCCTAGTTGACAGCAGCTCTATACACTGCCTAGCTGACAGCAGCTTTATAAACTGCCTAGCTGACAGCAGCTCTATACACTGCCTAGCTGACAGCAGCTCTATACACTGCCTACCTGAGAGCAGCTCTATACACTGCCGAGCTGACAGCAGCTCTATACACTGCCTAGTTGACAGCAGCTCTATACACTGCCTAGCTGACAGAAGCTCTATGCACTGCCTAGTTGGCAGCAGCTCTATGCACTGCCTAGTTGACAGCAACTCTATGCACTGCCTAGTTGACAGCAGCTCTATGCACTGCCTAGTTGACAGCAGCTCTATAAACTGCCTAGTTGACATCAGCTCTATAAGCTGCCTAGTTGACACCAGCTCTATATGCTGCCTAGTTGACACCAGCTCTATAAACTGTCTAGTTGACATCAGATCTATAAACTGCCTAGTTTACAGCAGCTCTGTGCGCTGCTTAGTTGACAGCAGCTCTATAAACTGCGTAGCTGACATCAGCTTTATAAACTGCCTAGTTAACAGCAGCTCTATACACTGCCTAGCTGACAGCAGCTCTATACACTGCCTAGCTGACAGCAGCTCTATACACTGCCTAGCTGACAGCAGCTCTATACACTGCCTAGCTGACAGCAGCTCTATACACTGCCTAGCTGACAGCAGCTCTATACACTGCCTAGCTGAGAGCAGCTCTATACTCTGCCTAGCTGACAGCAGCTCTATACTCTGCCTAGCTGACAGCAGATCTATACACTGCCTAGCTGACAGCAGCTCTATACTCTGCCTAGCTGACAGCAGCTCTATACACTGCCTAGCTGACAGCAGCTCTATACACTGCCTAGCTGACAGCAGCTCTATACACTGCCTAGCTGACAGCAGCTCTATACACTGCCTAGCTGACAGCAGCTCTATACACTGCCTAGCTGACAGCAGCTCTATACACTGCCTAGCTGACAGCAGCTCTATAAACTACCTAGCTGACAGCAGCTCTATACACTGCCTAGCTGACAGCAGCTTTATAAACTGCCTAGCTGACAGCAGCTCTATACACTGCCTAGCTGAGAGCAGCTCTATACTCTGCCTAGCTGACAGCAGCTCTATACTCTGCCTAGCTGACAGCAGCTCTATACCCTGCCTAGCTGACAGCAGATCTATACACTGCCTAGCTGACAGCAGCTCTATACTCTGCCTAGCTGACAGCAGCTCTATACACTGCCTAGCTGACAGCAGCTCTATACACTGCCTAGCTGACAGAAGCTCTATACACTGCCTAGCTGACAGCAGCTCTATACACTGCCTAGCTGACAGCAGCTCTATACACTGCCTAGCTGACAGCAGCTCTATACACTGCCTAGCTGACAGCAGCTCTATACACTGCCTAGCTGACAGCAGCTCTATAAACTGCCTAGCTGACAGCAGCTCTATACACTGCCTAGTTGACAGCAGCTCTATACACTTCCTAGCTGACAGCAGCTTTATAAACTGCCTAGCTGACAGCAGCTCTATACACTGCCTAGCTGACAGCAGCTCTATACACTGCCTACCTGAGAGCAGCTCTATACACTGCCTAGCTGACAGCAGCTCTATACACTGCCTAGCTGACAGCAGCTCTATACACTGCCTAGCTGACAGCAGCTCTATACACTGCCTAGCTGACAGAAGCTCTATACACTGCCTAGTTGGCAGCAGCTCTATGCACTGCCTAGTTGACAGCAACTCTATGCACTGCCTAGTTGACAGCAGCTCTATGCACTGCCTAGTTGACAGCAGCTCTATAAACTGCCTAGTTGACATCAGCTCTATAAGCTGCCTAGTTGACACCAGCTCTATGCGCTGCGTAGTTGACACCAGCTCTATAAACTGTCTAGTTGACATCAGATCTATAAACTGCCTAGTTTACAGCAGCTCTGTGCGCTGCCTAGTTGACAGCAGCTCTATAAACTGCCTAGCTGACATCAGCTTTATAAACTGCCTAGTTAACAGCAGCTCTATGCACTGCCTAGTTGACAGCAGCTTTATGCACTGCACAGTTGACAGCAACTCTATGCACTGCCTAGTTGACAGCAGCTCTATAAACTTCCTAGTTGGCATCAGGTCTATAAACTGCCTAGTTTACAGCAGTTCTATGCGCTGACTAGTTGACAGCAGCTCTATAAACTGCCTAGTTGACATCAGCTTTATAAACTGCCTAGTTAACAGCAGCTCTATGCACTGCCTAGTTGACAGCAGCTTTATGCACTGCCTAGTTGACAGCAACTCTATGCACTGCCTAGTTGACAGCAGCTCTATGCGCTGCCTAGTTGACAGCAGCTCTATAAACTGCCTAGTTGACATCAGCTCTATAAACTGCCTAGTTGACACCAGCTCTATACACTGCCTAGTTGACAGCTGCTCTATAAACTGCCTAGTTGACATCAGCTCTGTGCACTGCTTTGTTGTCTGCAGCTCTATGCACTACCTAGTTGACAGCAACTTTGTGCACTGCTTATTTGTCAGCAGCTCTATGCACTGCCTAGTTGACAGCAGCTCTATGCACTGCCTAGTTGAAAGCAGCTCTATAAACTGCCTGGTTGACATCAGCTCTATAAACTGCCTGATTGACATCAGCTCTATAAACTGCCTAGTTGACAGCAGCTCTCTACACTGCCTAGTTGACAGCAGCTCTATAAACTGCCTAATTAACAGAAGCTCTATAAACTGCCTAGTTGACACCAGCTCTATACACTGCCTAGTTGACAACATCTCTATAAACTGTCTAGTTGACAGCAGCTCTATAAACTGCATAGTTAACAGCAGCTCTATACACTGTCTAGTTGACAGCAGCTCTATAAACTGCCTAGCTGACAGCAGCTCTATAAACTGCCTAGTTGACAGCAGCTCTATACACTGCCTAGCTGACAGCAGTTCTATAGACTGCTTAGTTGACAGCAGCTCTATAAACTGCCTAGTTGACAGCAGCTCTATAAACTGCCTAGTTGACAGCAGCTCTGTAAACTGCTTCGTTAACAGCAGCTCTATAAACTGCCTAGTTGACAGCAGCTCTGTAAACTGCTTCGTTAACAGCAGCTCTATAAACTGCCTAGCTGACAGCAGCTCTATACACTGCCTTGCTGACAGCAGTTTTATAGACTGCCTAGTTGACAGCAGCTCTATACACTGAATGGTTGACCGCAGCTCTATACACTACCTAGTTGACAGCAGCTCTGTACACTGCCTAGTTGACAACAGCTCCATACACTGCCTAGTTGACAGCAGCTCTATACACTGCCTTCTTGACAACAGCTCTATACACTACCTAGTTGACAGCAGCTCTATGAACTGCCTAGTTGACAGGAGCTCTATGAACTGCCTAGTTGACAGCAGCTCTATACACTACCCAGTTGACAGCAGCTCTATACACTGCCAGCTGACAGCTTCTATATGGTAAACAAGAGAAAATTATTCAACGCGAAAAAGGTGAAGTGACATTTCATTACTATTAAGCTCTGGCTCCTGGTTCTGGTTGTGGAGGAATTCCAGCAATCCCAGGTCACAAGAATTAGATTCTTAATTTAAAATATTTAAAATTACATGAATTTAGAGTTACTACAAATTAAAATTACAAATATTTAAAATTCACGAGAATTTAAAAATCACAAGATTTTAAAAATCACAAGAATTTAAAAATCACAAGAATTTAAAAATCACAAGAATTTAAAAATCACAAGAATTTAAAAATCACAAGAATTTAAAAATCACAAGAATTTAAAAATCACAAGAATTTAAAAATCACAAGAATTTAAAAATCACAAGAATTTAAAAATCACAAGAATTTAAAAATCACAAGAATTTAAAAATCACAAGAATTTAAAAATCACAAGAATTTAAAAATCACAAGAATTTAAAAATCACGAGAATTTAAAAATCACAAGAATTTAAAAATCACAAGAATTTAAAAATCACAAGAATTTAAAAATCACAAGAATTTAAAAATCACAAGAATTTAAAAATCACAAGAATTTAAAAATCACAAGAATTTAAAAATCACAAGAATTTAAAAATCACAAGAATTTAAAAATCACGAGAATTTAAAAATCACAAGAATTTAAAAATCACAAGAATTTAAAAATCACGAGAATTTAAAAATCACAAGTATTTAAAAATCACGAGAATTTAAAAATCACAAGAATTTAAAAATCACAAGAATTTAAAAATCACAAGAATTTAGAAATCACAAGAATTTAAAAATCACAAGAATTTAAAAATCACAAGAATTTAAAAATCACAAGAATTTAAAAATCACAAGAATTTAAAAATCACAAGAATTTAAAAATCACAAGAATTTAAAAATCACAAGAATTTAAAAATCACAAGAATTTAAAAATCACGAGAATTTAAAAATCACAAGAATTTAAAAATCACAAGAATTTAAAAATCACAAGAATTTAAAAATCACAAGAATTTAAAAATCACAAGAATTTAAAAATCACAAGAATTTAAAAATCACAAGAATTTAAAAATCACAAGAATTTAAAAATCACGAGAATTTAAAAATCACAAGAATTTAAAAATCACAAGAATTTAAAAATCACAAGAATTTAAAAATCACAAGAATTTAAAAATCACAAGAATTTAAAAATCACAAGAATTTAAAAATCACAAGAATTTAAAAATCACAAGAATTTAAAAATCACAAGAATTTAAAAATCACAAGAATTTAAAAATCACGAGAATTTAAAAATCACAAGAATTTAAAAATCACAAGAATTTAAAAATCACAAGAATTTAAAAATCACAAGTATTTAAAAATCACGAGAAATTAAAAATCACAAGAATTTAAAAATCACAAGAATTTAAAAATCACAAGAATTTAGAAATCACAAGAATTTAAAAATCACAAGAATTTAAAAATCACAAGAATTTAAAAATCACAAGAATTTAAAAATCACAAGAATTTAAAAATCACAAGAATTTAAAAATCACAAGAATTTAAAAAACACAAGAATTTAAAAATCACAAGAATTTAAAAATCACGAGAATTTAAAAATCACAAGAATTTAAAAATCACAAGAATTTATAAATCACAAGAATTTAAAAATCACAAGAATTTAAAAATCACAAGAATTTAAAAATCACAAGAATTTAAAAATCACAAGAATTTAAAAATCACAAGAATTTAAAAATCACAAGAATTTAAAAATCACAAGAATTTAAAAATCACAAGAATTTGGATGAGATGGTTTGGTGAAGGAAGACTTGACATAGGAAAACATCCTCATCAGCCTCATGATCTTATATTGTGATTTGTAAGTCGCGTGAAGAACCACTAATATTTTCCCAATAGAGAGGTGAGACAGTCATAACTCCAGACAATATTTGAGCATAAAGTTGCAGGGGATTCAGTCTGTAAATTTAAATTGGGATCCGATTTTTTGAAGGAGCTGATCAAGGCGAACCTAACGTAAACAACTCTTAAAGTTTATTGCTAGTGGTAAAACCAAAATGTCCATAGCATGGAAGATTAACATACTTAATACCTCTTTGTACACTTGTTTACTGACAGTATAATACAGAGGGGATTCTCGTTGTAAATTGTTCAAAACATAACTGTGAAAATAACGAAGTCTCGTATGGTCTTGACGACCAGCTCAGGTCTTCACAATTAGGCAGAATGTGGCATTCACGACCTGGTTTTGACGACCAGGTGCTGTGTGGTCTGGTGTGGCCCATGTTAAGGAGACTAGACCTGGCAGTCCTCAGGTCTGGAATGTGCAGCCCTTTCACAGTCTTCAGCGCAAATTCTATTCAGTCGTGGCTATTATGGAAGATAAAAGCTGGTTGGTGGACAGGTGGAGAGAGGGAGGTGTGTTGGAACCTCGCCAAACTGGTAAGACCCGTTCCTGTGTACTCACTTATTTGTACTCATCTATTTGTGGTTGCAAGGGTCGAGTCATAGCTCCTGTCCCCGCCTCTTCACTGGTTGCTAATAGGTCCTCACTCTTCCTGCTCCTTGAGTTTTATCATTCATCGTCTTTAAATTATGTATGGTTGCTGCCCCTACTAAGTAACTTTCTAGGCTATTCCACTTCCTGTGTGTGTGTGTGTGTGTGTGTGTGTGTGTGTGTGTGTGTGTGTGTGTGTGTGTGTGTGTGTGTGTGTGTGTGTGTGTGTGTGTGTGTGTGTGTGTGTGTGTACTCACCTAGTTGAGGTTGAAGGGGTCGAGTCCAAGCTCTTGGCCCCGCCTCTTCACTGGTCGCTACTAGGTCACTCTTTCTGTACCGTGAGTTTTATCATACCTCTGTTCAAAACTATGTATGGATCCTGCCTCCACTACTTCGCTTCCCAAACTATTCCACTTCCTCACTACTCTGTGGCTGAGGAAATACTTCCTAACATCCCTGTAATTCATCTGTGTCTTCAGCTTCCAACTGAGTCCCCTTGTAACTGTGTCCAATCTCTGGAACATCCTGTTTTTGTCCACTTTGTCAATTCCTCTCAGTATTTTGTACGTCGTTTTCATGTCCCCCCTATCTCTCCTGTCCTCCAGTGTCGTCAGGTTGATTTCCCTTAACCTCTCCACGTAGGACATACCTCTTAGCTCTGGGACTAGTCTTGTTGCAAACCTTTGCACTTTCTCTAGTTTCTTTACATTCTTGGCTAGGTGTGGGTTCCAAACTGGTGCCGCATACTCCAATATGGGCCTAACGTACACGGTGTACAGGGTCCTGAACGATTCCTTATTAAGATGTCGGAATGCTGTTCTGAGGTTTGCTAGGCGCCCATATGCTGCAGCCGTTATTCGGTTGATGTGCGCTTCAGGAGATGTGCCTGGTGTTATACTCACCCCAAGATCTTTTTCCTTGAGTGAGGTTTGTAGTCTCTGGCCCCCTACACTGTACTCCGTCTGCGGTCTTCTTTGCCCTTTCCCAATCTTCATGACTTTGCACTTGGTGGGATTGAACTCCAGGTGCCAATTGCTGGACCAGGCCTGCAACCTGTCCAGATCCCTTTGTAGTTCTGCCTGGTCTTCGATCGAATGAATTCTTCTCACGAACTTCACGTTATCTCCAAACAGGGACACCTCGGAGTCTATTCCTTCCGTCATGTCATTCACAAATACCAGAAACAGCACTGGTCCTAGGACTGACCCCTGTGGGACCCCGCTGGTCACAGGTGTCCACCCTGACACCTCGCCACGCACCATGACTCGCTGCTGTCTTCCTGACAAGTATTCTCTGATCCATTGTAGTATCTTCCTTGTTATCCCTGCTTGGTCCTCCAGGTTTTGCACTAATCTCTTGTGTGGAACTGTGTCAAACGCCTTCTTGCAGTCCAAGAAAATGCAATCCACCCACCCCTCTCTCTCTTGTCTTACTGCTGTCACCATGTCATAGAATTCCAGTAGGTTTGTGACACAGGATTTCCCGTCCCTGAAACCATGTTGGCTGCTGTTTATGAGATCATTCCTTTCTAGATGTTCCACCACTCTTCTGATAATCTACTTCATGACTTTGCATACTATACATGTCAGTGACACTGGTCTGTAGTTTAGTGCTTCATGTCTGTCTCCTTTTTTAAAGATTGGGACTACATTTGCTGTCTTCCATGCCTCAGGCAATCTCCCTGTTTCGATAGATGTATTGAATATTGTTGTTAGGGGTACACATAGCGCCTCTGCTCCCTCTCTCAGGACCCATGGGGAGATGTTATCTGGCCCCATTGCCCTTGAGGTTGTGTGTACTGTGTCCAGCACTTGGTGGTGTGCCCCACCTCTCCGTCTTTCTGGAGCCCCTTCTGTCTCCTATGTGAACACTTTGAATCTCTTGTTGAGTTCCTCACATACTTCACGGTCATTTCTTGTTGTCTCTCCTCCTTCCTTCCTTAGCCTGATTACCTGGTCCTTGACTGTTCTTTTCCTCCTGATGTGGCTGTATAACAGTTTCGGTTCAGATTTGGCTTTCACTGCTATGTCGTTTTTATATTGTCTTTGGGCCTCCCTTCTTATCCGTGCATATTCGTTTCTGGCTCTACGACTGCTCCCTTTATTCTCCTGGGTCCTTTGCCTTCTATATTTCTTCCATTCTCTAGCACACTTGATTTTTTGCCTCCCTGCACCTTTGGGTGAACCATGGGCTCATCCTGGCTTTTTTATTATTCCTGTTACCCTTGGGTACAAACCTCTCCTCAGCCTCCTTGCACATTATTGCTACATTTTCCAACATTACACTAGCTGGCTTCCCTGCCAGTTCTCTGTCTCACTGAACCCGGTTCAGGAAGTTCGTCATACCCGTTTAGTCCCCTTTCTTGTAGTTTGGCTTCATTCGTCCTGGCCTTCCTGCTTCCCCCTCCAATTGTAGCTCTACTGTGTATGTGTGTGTGTGTATGTGTGTGTGTGTGTGTGTGTGTGTGTGTGTGTGTGTGTGTGTGTGTGTGTGTGTGTGTGTGTGTGTGTGTGTGTGTGTGTGTGTGTGTGTGTGCGAATGAGTGTACTCACCTATTTGTACTCACCTATTTGTGGTTGCAGGGGTCGATTCATAGCTCATGGCCCCGCCTCTTCGCTGATTGCTACTAGGTCCTCTCTCTCCCTGCCCCATGAGCTTTATCATACCTCGCCTTAAAACTATGTATGGTTCCCACCTCCACTACGTCACTTTCTAGGCTATTCCACGGCCTGACTACTCTATGATTGAAGAAATACTTCCTAACATCCCTTTGATTCATCTGAGTCTTCAACGTCCAATTGTGACCTCTTGGGTCTGTGTCCCTTCTCTGGAGCATCCCGTCTTTGTCCACCTTGTCTATTCCGCGAAGTATTTTATGTGTCGTTATCATGTCTTCCCTGACCCTCCTGTCCTCCAGTGTCGTCAGGCCGATTTCCCTCAACCTTTCTTCGTAGGAAAATCCCCGTAGCACTGGGACTAGTCTTGTTGCAAACCTTTGCACTTTCTCTAATTTCTTGACGTGCTTGACTAGGTGTGGATTCCAAACTGGTGCTGCATACTCCAGTATGGGCCTGACGTAAATGGTATAGAGAGTCTTGAACAAATCCTTACTGAGGTATCGGAACGCTATCCGTAGGTTTACCAGGCGCCCGTATGCTGCAGCAGTTATCTGATTGATGTGCGCCTCAGGAGATATGCTCGGTGTTATACTCACCCCCAGATCTTTTTCCTTGAGTGAGGTTTGCAGTCTTTGGCCATCTAAATTATATTGTGTCTGCGGTCTTCTTTGCCCTTTCCCAATCTTCATGACTTTGCATTTGGCAGGGTTAAACTCAAGGAGCCAGTTGCTGGACCAGGCTTGTAGCCTGTCCAGGTCTCTTTGTAGTCCTGCCTGATCCTCATCCGATTTGATTCTTCTCATTAACTTCACATCATCTGCAAACAAGGACACTTCTGAATCTATTCCTTCCGTTATGTCGTTCACATATACCAAGAACAGCACAGGTCCTAGGACTGACCCCTGTGGAACTCCGCTTGTCACAGGCGCCCACTCTGACACCTCGTCACGTACCATGACTCGTTGTTGTCTCCCTGTCAGGTATTCTCTGATCCATTGCAGTGCCTTTCCTCTTATGTGTGCCTGGTCCTCTAGCTTTTGCAGTAACGTCTTATGAGGAACTGTTACGAAAGCCTTCTTGCAGTCCAAAAAAAAAATGCAGTCGATCCACCCCTCTCTCTCTTGTCTTACTTCTGTCACCTTGTCACAAAAACTCTAGTAGGTTTGTGACTCAGGATTTTCCTTCCCTGAAACCGTGCTTGTTGTCAATTATACACTTGTTTCTTTCTAGGTGCTCCACCACTCTCCTCCTGATGATCTTCTCCATGACCTTGCATACTATACACGTTAGTGATACAGGTGTTGTGTGTGCGAGTGAGTGTGTGTAAGTGTGTGTGTGTGTGTACTCACCTAGTTGTATTCACCTAGTTGAGGTTGCAGGGGGCGAGTCCTAGCTCCTGGCCCCGCCTCTTCCTGGTCGCTATTAGGTGTGTGTGCGAGTGAGTGTGTGTGTGTATGTGTGTGTGTGTGTGTGTGTGTGTGTGTGTGTGTGTGCGTGTGTGTGTGTGTGTGTGTGTGTGTGTGTGTGTGTGTGTGTGTGTGTGTGTGTGTGTGTGTGTGTGTGTGTGTGTTCGAAACACATGTATTACAAATATAATTTTAAGGACAAGATGATACACGAGTCTACTTCCGGGTCTTGTGGATTATGTGGGTGGTGTGGGTGATGTGGGTGATGAGGGTGCTGTGGGTGATGCGGGTGGTGTGGGTGCTGTGGGTGCTGTGGGTTGTGTGGGTGGAGTAGGTTGTGTGGCCTTGGTGTGGGTGGTGTGGGTGGTGTGGGTGATGTGGGGGGTGTGGGTGTTGTTATCGGTGTGGGTTGTGCTGGTGGTTTGGGTGGTGTGGGTGGTGTGAGTGATGTGGGTGATGTGGATGGTGTGGGTGATGTATGTCGTGTGGGTGGTGTGGGTGATGTGGATGATATGGGTTGTGTGGATGGTGTGGGTGATGTTGATGGTGTGGGTGGTGTGGGTGGTGTGGGTGGTGTGGGTGGTGTGGTTGGTGTGGGTGGTGTGGGTGATGTGGGTGGTGTGGGTGATATGGGTGGTATGGGTGGTGTGAGTGGTGTGGGTGGTTTGGGTGATGAGGGTGGTGTGGGTGATGTGGGTGGTGTGAGTGGTGTGGGTGAGGTGGGTGTTGTGGGTGATGTGGGTGTTGTGGGTGATGTGGGTGGTATAGATGGTGTGGGTGATGTGAGTGATGTAGGTGGTGTGTGTGTGTGGTGTGGGTTATTTGGCTGGTGTGGGTTGTGTGGGTGGTGTGGGCGATGTGGGTGATGTGAGTAGTGTGTGTGGTGGGGTGATATGAGTGGCGTGGGTGGTGTGGGTAGTGTGGGTGGAGTGGGTGGTGTGGCCGTGGTGTGGGTGGTGTGGGTGATGTGGGTGGTTTGGGTGACGTGGGTGGTGTGGGTGGTGTGAGTTTTGTGAGTGATGTGGGTAGTATAGGTGGTGTGCGTGGTGTGGGTGGTGTGAGTGATGTGGTGGTGTGGGTGTTGTGGGTGGTGTGGGTGGTGTGGGTGATGTGGGTGGTGGCGGTGTTGGTGATGTGGGTGATGTGGGTGGTGTGGGTGGTGTAGGTGATGTGGGTGGTGTGGGTGGTGTGGGTGTTCTGGGTGACGTGGGTGGTGTGGGTTGTGTGGGTGGTGAATGTTATGTGGGTTATGTGGGTGATGTGGGTGGTGTGTGTGTGGTGTGGGTGATATGGGTGGTGTGGGTGGTGTGAGTAGTGTGGGTGGTGTGGGTAATGTGGGTGGTTTGGGTGATGTGGGTGGTGTGAGTGGTGTGAGTGGTGTGAGTGATGTGGGTAGTATAGGTGGTGTGCGTGGTGTGGGTGGTGTGAGTGATGTGGTGGTGTGGGTGCTGTGGGTGCTGTGGGTGGTGTGGGTGATGTGGATGGTGTCGGCGGTGTTGGTGATGTGGGTGATGTGGGTGGTGTGGGTGGTGTAGGTGATGTGGGTGGTGTGGGTGGTGTGGGTGTTCTGGGTGACGTGGGTGGTGTGGGTTGTGTGGGTGGTGAATGTTATATGGGTTATGTGGGTGATGTGGGTGGTGTGGATGATATGGGTGGCGTGGGTGGTGTGAGTAGTGTGGGTGGTGTGGGTGATGTTGGTGGTTTGGGTGATGTGGGTGGTGTGGGTGGTGTGAGTGGTGTGAGTGATGTGGGTAGTATAGGTGGTGTGCGTGGTGTGGGTGGTGTGAGTGATGTGGTGGTGTGGGTGTTGTGGGTGGTGTGGGTTGTGTGGGTGATGTGGGTGGTGTCGGCGGTGTTGGTGATGTGGGTGGTGTGGGTGGTGTGGGTGATGTGGGTGGTGTGGGGGGTGTGGGTGTTCTGGGTGACGTGGGTGGTGTGGGTTGTGCGGGTGGTGAATGTTATGTGGGTTATGTGGGTGATGTGGGTGGTGTGTGTGGTGTCTGTGATATGGGTGGTGTGAGTGGAGTGGATGATGTGGGTGGTGTGGGTGGTGTGTGTGATGTTGGTGATGTGGGTGTTGTGGGTGATGTGGGTGGTGTGGGTGTTGTAGGTGATGGTGGTGTGGGTGGTGTGGGTGTTGTGGGTGATATGGGTGGTGTGTGTGGTGTTGGTGGTGTTAGTGATGTGGGTGTTGTGGGTGATGTGGGTTGTATGGGTGGTATGGGTGATTTGGGTTGTGTGGGTGGTGTGGGTGGTCTGGGTGTGTGGGTGTTATGGGTTATGTGGGTGGTGTGGGTGATGTGGGTGGTGTGGGTGGTGTGGGTGGTGTGGGTGGTGTAGGTGTTGTGGGTGATGTGGGTGGTGTGGGGGAGTGTGGGTGGTCTGGGTGTGTGGGTGTTATGGGTTATGTGGGTGGTGTGGGTGATGTGGGTGGTGTGGGTGGTGTGGGTGGTGTGGGTGGTGTAGGTGTTGTGGGTGGTGTGGGTGGTGTGGGTGGTGTAGGTGTTGTGGGTGGTGTAGGTGGTGTTGGTGGTGTGGGTGGTGTGGGTGTTGTGGGTGATGTGGGTGGTGTGGGTGGTGTGGGTGGTGTTAGTGATGTGGGTGATGTGGGTTGTATGGGTGGTGTGGGTGGTCTGGGTGTATGGGCGTTATGGGTTATGTGGGTGGTTTGGGTGATGTGGGTGGTGTGGGTGGTGTGGGTGGTGTAAGTGTTGTGGGTGGTGTAGGTGGTGTTGGTGGTGTTGGTGGTGTGGGTGGTATGTGGTGTGGGTGGTGTGGGTAGTGTGGGTGGTGTGGGTGGTGTAGGTGTTGTGGGTGGTGTAGGTGGTGTTGGTGGTGTGGGTGGTGTGGGTGTTGTGGGTGGTGTGTGTGATGGTAATGTAGGTGTTGTGGGTGGTGTGGGTGATGTGGGTGGTGTGGGTGGTGTGGGTGTTGTAGGTGATGTGGGTGTTGTGGGTGATGTGGGTTGTGTGGGTGGTTTGGGTGGTTTGGGTGGTTTGGGTGGTGTGGGTGGCATGGGTGGTCTGGGTGTATGGGTGTTATGGGTTATTTGGGTGGTGTGGGTGATGTGGGTGGTGTGGGTGTTGTGGGTGGTGTGGGTGGTGTAGGTGTTGTGGGTGGTGTGTGTGATGTTGGTGATGTGGGTGTTGTGGGTGGTGTGGGTGTTGTGGATGGTGTGGGTGGTGTGGGTGTTTTAGGTGATGTGGGTGGTGTGGGTGGTGCGGGTGTTGTGGGTGATGTGGGTGGTGTGGGTGGTGTGGGTGGTGTTAGTGATGTGGGTGTTGTGGGTGATGTGGGTTGTATGGGAGGTTTGGGTGGTTTGGGTGGTGTGGGTGGTATGGGTGGTCTGGGTGTGTGGGTGTTATGGGTTATGTGGGTGGTGTGGGTGATGTGGGTGGTGTGGGTGGTGTGGGTGGTGTGGGTGGTGTAGGTGTTGTGGGTGGTGTAGGTGTTGTGGGTGGTGTAGGTGGTGTGGGTGGTGTGGGTGATGTGGGTGGTGTGGGTGGTGTGGGTGGTGTGGGTGGTGTGGGTGATGTGGGTGGTGTGGGTGGTGCGGGTGGAGATGCAGGTTCACATGACAGGCAGTGTGGATGTGAAATGAGCTGGAGCTTCGATCTTGCTCCTCGGATCAAAGCTGATTACCCTCCCTTGTTCTCAAGACACTATGTAAGCCTTCCGGATTTAGCACCTTGCCATGATGATTATGATGATGATGATGATGATGATGATGATGATGATAATGATGATGATGATGATAATAATAATAATAATAATAATAATAATAATAATAATAATAATAATAATAATAATAATAATAATAATAATAAACTGGCTGGCTTAGACCAGTCAATATTTTTAACAAGATTGTTTAGGGAGATTAATATCTTTAAGTCAATGTAACTCTGACAGTGTTTGTAATACTCTTAAAGTTTTTATTTGTAATTCTCTGAAAGTGATTGTAGAACCCTAAAAGTGTTTGTAATATTCTGAAAGTGTAACACAGTGAAAGTGTTTGTAATACTCTGAAAGTGTTTGTAATACTCTGAAAGTGAGGCAATACTTTGAAAGTGCTTGTAACACTGTGAAAGCGTTTGTAACATTGTGAAAGTGTTTGTAACGCTGTGAAAGTACTTGTAACACTGTGAAAGCGTTTGTAACATTGTGAAAGTGTTTGTAACGCTGTGAAAGTACTTGTAAAACTGTGAAAGCGTTTGTAACATTGTGAAAGTGTTTGTAACGCTGTGAAAGTACTTGTAACACTGTGAAAGCGTTTGTAACATTGTGAAAGTGTTTGTAACGCTGTGAAAGTGCTTGTAACACTGTGAAAGTGTTTGTAACACTTTGAAAGCGTTTTTAACACTGTGAAAGTGTTTATAACTGTGAAAGTGCTTGTAACATTGTGAAAGCGTTTGGAACAATGTGAAAGTGTTTGTAACACTGTGAATGTGCTTGTAACACTGTGAAAGCGTTTGTAACACTGTGAAAGTATTTGTACCACTCTGAAAGCGTTTGTAACACTGTGAAAGTATTTGTAACACTGTGAAA
Source organism: Cherax quadricarinatus (assembly GCF_038502225.1). Taxonomy (NCBI): domain Eukaryota; kingdom Metazoa; phylum Arthropoda; class Malacostraca; order Decapoda; family Parastacidae; genus Cherax; species Cherax quadricarinatus. The sequence goes on along the minus strand of NC_091297.1, from coordinate 36,729,975 downwards.
GTATTTGTAACAATGTGAAAGCGTTTGTAACACTGTGAAAGTGTTTGTAACACTGTGAAAGTGTTTGCAACTTGTGAAAGTGTTTGTAACACTGAAAGTGTTTGTAACACTGTGAAAGCGTTTGTAACTAACATTGTGACAGCGTTTGTAACACTGTGAAAGTATTTGTAACAATGTGAAAGTTTTTGTAACACTGTGAAAGTATTTGTAACACTGTGAAAGTATTTGTAACACTGTGAAAGTATTTGTAACAATGTGAAAGTTTTTGTAACACTGTGAAAGTATTTGCAACACTGTGAAAGAGGTTGTAACACTGTGAAAGTATTTGTAACAATGTGAAAGTGTTTGTAACACTGTGAAAGTGTTTGTAACATTGTGACAGCGTTTGTAAAACTGTGAAAGTGTTCGCAACTTGTGAAAGTGTTTGTAACACTGAAATTGTTTGAAATACTCTAAAAGTGTTTATTTGTAATACTCTGAAAGTGTTGTTTGTAATACTGTTAAAGTGTTTGTAATATTTTGAGTTGAACATATCTTTGTAATATTATCAGTACTACAATTTTTTTCAGTGCTGCGCCTTATTTTTTTTTTTATAATTTGTACTCAAAATCAGGAAAATATTTTACCTCTAAGAGTCGCCATTTTTTTCCTTATACTTTCCAGAGTTTGGAAAGTAAATATTTTAATAATACTCTGAGTCATTTTTTTGATCGTACTCTGTGCAATCATTCTATTAATTCTCTGTTGTTTCTTTCATAAAAGTCCAGGCAATAATTTTTTTTTATAATACTTTCCGTCCTAAAATACGTTGGGAATTTTATTAATAATATCAGGTCTTCCACTTGGAAAATGGTTAATATCTTCAACAACCAACGATGGGGGTGGTAATATCAGTAATCACCTCAGAGGTAAATATATCTTTGGGTAGAAGAACGTAATTGACACAATTGATGAATCTGCTAATGGAGTGTATATGTTGTGGTGAGACAATCTCGCCAGCACATCAACTCGTGGCTTCCACTCACACACAATCTCTACTCCACAATATTACTGACTGAGCCATTCACACTTTATTAAGGGGAGGGAGTCTTCCCTTGTACCTGCCATAATATTTCCTGTTATTGCTTCCTGCAGCGAACACCTACGATAAATGTTCATCTGTCGTTTAGTTTCTGCTGGTTCCTGGTACTTTATGTGTCTCCACTCCAAGTCCTGGTACCATTTATGTGTCTCCACCCCAAATCCTGGTACCATTTATGTGTCTCCACCTCAGTCCTGGAACCATTTATGTGTCTCCACCTCAAGTAAAACATTCAAAAACATTACGTAAATTGTGTTACATCAATGGTATACAATACCGATAAGTCAGCGGACTGGACACATGTGCAACGTCTATCATTAAAGATACCTATATATTGCATATGTCTAATTCATCAAATTGCGAATACTTTTTCTCAGATTCTGACTCCCCAGACACCATACAACCCCTCTCAAACAATATATATAATTCACGCTTTATAACTATATGACAGTGGCTTGTAGGAAGATCAGTAAAGTAATTATTAATTACATTCTCACTGACGTTTTAAAAGATGAAGTTAAAAGTATTGATTTCAATTTCCTGGCTGGGTTAGACTTAAGCATGGCAAATCTCATACTTGCTGATGGGGAAGCCATCCACACACAACCGGCAGTTGTGGGTGGCATCCTGGGAAAAAAAAGGGAGTGATAGTGTACCATAACAGTAAATGAACTGAGAGAGAATAGCAGCTCTTAGCTTAAGGAAAATACACAGACTGAAGACCCAGCGTTTACTAAAGTTCTAAGCAGAGCGAAACGTCGTCTCAATAAAAGTCTCTTTCGCCACTTATATGTCTTCTTCACAGTCGTCCTCAGCTCACCAGGTTAATTCACAGTCGTTCACAGCTCACCAGGTTAATTCACAGTTGTTCTTAGCTCACCAGGTTAATTCATAGTCGTTCACAGTTCACCAGGTTAATTCACAGTCGTTCACAGTTCACCAGGTTAATTCACAGTTGTTCTTAGCTCACCAGGTTAATTCACAGTCGTCCACAGTTCACCAGGTTAATTCACAGTCGTCCACAGTTCACCAGGTTGATTCACATCGTAACGTGTAAATTTAAGTGTGCAAGAAAAAAAATATTATCAAATGCCATTTGCAGTTCCTTGGTCAAGATAATAATTTATTACAATACATCAGAGCGCATCAATGACACAGTTGTCTGTCACGATAATGTGACACAGATGAACACTCAGAGTTATTTAAAGGAATTACTGAATCACCCACTTCATCACT